>NC_028451.1:11637283-11654869 GCF_000263155.2 Setaria italica
TGCTTTTGTAGTTCAGCCCCCCCCCCGATGGGCCCCCCAACCCCTTTTACATATCATGGAAACGGTGGTGCATCAAAAGTGACCGGCGGGTGGGGAGCTTAACTGCAAAAATAATTCCACCACTAACCCCTATCCATTGGATTAGCATCTTCTGACCTTGATTTATAGTTTCTAAGGTTGCACGAGTTAGATGGTTTACACCAGGCCTTGGCCTATGGGTTGTGCTTGGGGTTGACATCTGGGGGCCCATGGAATAATAAGCTGGGCCACTAATCACTAAGAAGACGTACAGTGAAAACTTAGGCCACGACAAGAGCCACACGGCCCAAGTTATTAAAAATCTACTCTTGTAATCTGTGATATGATATCTTTGTTGAGGATGTCACTGTGGAGAAAAAAGAAAGGAAAACTGACTTTACCCTCAAGCAGCTGGTTGCTTGACAACTCATGAAAATTGGAAATCTAATATAGCGATTTAGCTGGCGTCTAGCAAGATGATTGTCAGACATCGTCACAGCGGCAGCCCACGGAGATCAATGTAGCTGGTCTCCAGCAAGAAGATCGTGATGCAATGCATCAACGCCAAAGCAGCAATCGACCGGGTGTAATGGTCGACAGGCCGACAACGTTTCGTTTGGCTGGGTTTGCATGACCATGTCGATGTTGCCACTAATGGGTGAACAGATTAAACAGCAGCTTTAATTAGGAACAGAGAGCCGCTAAGTAGGAATTTAAATATTACATTGGTTTTCAGGATGGTGTTGGCAATAAAATTCATATACATATACATGACGAGCTATCCTTGGTCAGACCAATACATCACACTTGTTGAATTTCATATACTGATGTTTCCTCCTCGTGCCCTTCCCTGTTCCTTCTCCTGATTCCCCACAGGTTTCATATGCTCTTTACTATCTTGAGCACTTTCCACACTACATGCTGGTTCAATCGTAGTCTCCTTGCTTTTAGCCCAAAGCACACTGTAAAGCCCTCCAATCAGAAGAATTCCGCCCAAGATGCTGCTGTTAAGAAAAAAGAAGATTAATTTTTATGGTTCCACCTATTCATTCATGGACAATTAATGCAACTCCGATCCTTGCATTCTAATATTGCGTTCTAGTTACCTTCCAAGGTGGATAATCTCTCCCAAGAAGAAGGAAGAACAGAACATTGTGAAGATAAAGCCGAGCGGCATCCATACAGCGAAGAAGACGGGACCTTTCATCTCCATGCACCATACTTGCAAAAAGTAGGATAACCCGGAAACTACAAATCCCTGACCAATCGTTTTGATCAGCCCGGAAAGAAGAACATCATTAGTTCGTCATTTTTTATGATCAATTTTTGAAACTGTATCAAAGCTACTAAGTTATTAATAACCTGCTGTTTCTTTTGCTCCAGAAAGAAATTAAGACATGCTAGTTATTGCGAATAGTGAAAATAGAGCAACAGTTGAAGGAAGAAGCTGATCATAGTTGTTACTGTGTATATGATGGCGAGCAAGCTGATGTCTGGCCTGAGCTTCCACCTTGTGATGTCCCTCTCGGCCACAGCTGCCACAACCAACGCCTGTACCGTGCTGAAAACGCACTGTATCACAGTCACTAGCATCTTGTTTGGGAACTCCTTCAGCAGCGCAGCCTGAATATAATTGATCAATACATCATGAAGTTCAGAACATACATGAAGACTTTATCTGATGTATACATCGACCATGAACAGACCTGAAAGACGATCCACAGGGACCATGCCAAGTCGCCGGAGAGCTTGAGGAATGTCCCTTTGATCCATGCCGCATGCCCTGTAGAAGAGTAAGCGCGACCAGTTTGGAAGGCACGGTGATGGTTTACAGGGCTGAAAGGTGGCCCAGTAAAGAAGGCGATGACCAGAACTCCTGCAAGGCAGAGCACTACGCCGGTTACCTTGGCCACGCCGTATGGGCTTTTCAGATTTACCACCTCCATCCTGCCCAAGCATATGCAGTTGATTTGCTCCTAGTTAGTATAGGCTGGTGAAATTATATCAATAGACTTGTCGTAGTAGCTAGTGTATACCTTAATAGTAGGGCCAAGCAGAAGGTGGACACAGCTTTGGAATTGCTTATTGCAGATTGCACGGTTGCTGATGTGAACCTCAGCGCTACATTTAACATATTTATCGCAAATGTATTTCTACAATAAGTAAATGATATAATTAGTACATCTTGAAATAATGTATATTACAGCACAGATGCAGCATCATACGACAAGATCTATATGAACAAGGATATACATACATATACCATCACAATTAATTTCATCCTTGCAGAGAAAAATGTTTAATCTGAACCTCAAGATGGTAGAGAAATGTGACACTCGTACCCGATTAAGGCACATAAGAAAAGCTTCGACAGCATCCCAAATGACAAAGAACGGACACTTTTCCTGCAGATTATGTACAAATTGATCGAGCAAGCATGAGGACCTTAGAGGAACATGACTAGTGATCATATGATTAGTTTCCTTGCACTCGACATGTAATGGGTAATTAGTGAATTACTTACCTTTCACGAAAAAACGCAATAGGGACCAGCAGAACAGATGCTGCTGCCTGGCAGTAGAAGGTGAAGACAAAGGTATTAAACCCTTGGTTGAAGGTCGCCTTCAGGACGACAAACATACCGGTGTAGATGACTTGTATGAGGATTGCTACAACATAAGGTTTCTTGGTGTCCATCTGAACATACATGTTCTTGTCTTGGGAGGAGGCAGGAAGCCAGGAAGGATAAGGGAGGAAGGTTTGACTAGTGTCTACAAAGGAGAGAGTACCCTGCTGTACTGGAGAACACCAACTACTTTTAGTTGCCAAGCAAAGCAGCTAGGCAAGATAAGGAAACTAAAGCATAATGAGTTGTTGCCAGCATGTATGCAATTATATAGGCTTCAAGTTTAGGTAAACTGAGAGCAGATAGACGATTACACAAACACTTTTTTTGCGACGACATGTGTACACAAACATTGTAGAAAAGTTCCCTGGGTACGAAGAACAACAAATGAATATCAGGAGGTGTAAACACACGTAGAGGAAGATAGAAAGATATAGATAGATAACCAGCCAGAGGCTGTACCCTAGTATAGTGTATAGCCGGTCGTTTTTACTATCTATATCTTCAGCTCATCCAAGATGATGTTGATCATGTTAATCATGGCACGAGATCTGGAGTTCAAATCTTAACAAGAGTAATTAAATAAAAATATTGCAAATGACTCCTATTTTCACATTAAAATCCTAGTAGACTAACTCTCTGATCTCGATCTATCTCGCTCGCTTTCTTAATTAATTAGTTCATAATGCAATCAAGTTTGCCACAACCTGCCAGCCTTGCCAAAGTGTTCATTATGTATAGTAGTGAGGAATAAGTAGTTGGCCAGTCAGCTATGCATTAAGTAGCAAGATGGTTTTGAATCATTATCGCCATCTACAAAGCAAACAGAAAGACCCTCTTATGTCACACATCAATAAAGTTATAACTTTCACAAATGACATGCATACTTTGAATCTGTATCTTAATTTGATGGGGACCGAAAACGAAAGATGACCAATTGATTCTTCCTGATTATGTTCCCAAGATATACTTTAAAAAGCAACATGTAGTTTCACAAAGTACATTGAGCAGTATACAAAAATACATGTTCACAAAGTGCAAGAAAGATATCTCATCGCTCATTGTATATATGAAGCAACTTCATTATTGACCGATCCTGAAATCTGCGCATGTGATTGGTCAGGATGCTAGCTCATACACTTACTATATAGTACTATAGTTGTTTCCACGAGAGGTTTGTATTTTGTTTATATATGTGAGCTGGCTTACTTCACAAGGTGACAAGTTGAGTAATAAATAATGCGCTTGTCGCCCCCTCACTAAGCATGTGACTGCTAGTTATTCTATCCAATAGCAAAATAATTTGAAAACCTCTTTTAACTTATGAACAAAACGAAAGGCCAGCTTATGGAGAGAAAAGAAAATTTCTCGAAATATGCATCTTACTGTTACTAATGGGAGATACCATTTACAGCCTCTATGTTAATCCGCAGTTCCACGCAGAGACATGCTAAAAAAAGATGAAGCCTAGAAATTCTCACAAAAATTATAAACATCACGCTTTTGTTTCGGTAGACTAATTATCATCATCAATAATAGCCATTGAATATGTTGTGTCCACAAAATTATCTATCTATCCATTATGAAAATAGTCTAATGTGACCACTACATCTACATCTAAATTATCTGCCTCTATCATTTGCTTTTAATTTCTTCCTATCGTTTGCATACTGTTTTCCATATTTGCGTGATCACCTGATGTGCTGAGAATACTGTAAAATTTGCCTGTGTGCAGTCGCATAGGCTGGATATTTATCAATTTTCTAAAAAAGGCTGCATCTATCATTACAAATTAATCTATAGTACCCCCTAATCCTCATTAGAATTACTTACCTATACCATTATTAAAAAATAATATAAAGAAACCCTCTAAATTTATATCTAAATGAATTACTTACTATGCTATAACAATCTAGAGTAACACCTATATCTGCATCTAATTAAATTATTTCAATGTACCATAAATGCATAATGTGTCTCACCATGAAGACAGCATATGCACATATGCAGGAAATGATGAGAATATCCATTGCCATGTCAAAACGCATGGCTCAAGCTAAGGTTTCAACTTGAAGGACTAGAATGGCAACAATAAGGGGTGTGTATGGGAGTCAATAAAATTTGTCACCGACTGAGAAACTTGGCTTATATCCCTGTTTTGACACAAAACACCTCTTTTCTAGCAATTATCAAACTCGAAAGGGGCAAGATAAGAGTCAAACCAAAACCAAACAGCCTCCGGAAAAAATGGAGCTCATGGTTTCAAAACCAGACCCTCCGGCTTTGAAAAATTAGATCCTATGGTTTTGAAAATTGGACCCTCTCTGGTTTCTTCCCAGCTTCCCCACACTGTTTGAAAATTGGACCCTCTGGTTTCTTCCCAACATTGCCACACTATCTTTAGGGGGGAAATGCAAAACAAGATAAATAACATACAAAATTCCAAAGCTTTCAACCATAGCTTCTCATAAACAAGAAGAAACTTCTCCCGATAGATATTCAAAAAGATAGGTTTGAGAGAACTAGCCCCCTTCAATTTCTCAAGACATGGTGCAATATCTTTGGCAAAAGGTACACTCTCCATCAAACAATCTCCAAAGTTCATGAAATTTTCGATGTAGCGTCTCATGAATTTTAAACTTCACCACAAATCTATGGATTTGTCGAAGAATACAAGAAAAGAGGGTACGGGGAAAACTCAAAATCCAACGGTCATTCTTGGATTGGACAGGGGATCGCCCTAGATGTTCTTGCACATGTCCTAGCATCATTCTTCCCCAAGAATGTTTCCTTAAAATGCAGCTAAACAAGATATTAGTCATTCACCCCAAAAAAGCTCCCGATATAGGGAAACTAACAAAATTAGAGATTTAGAAGGTGAGGAATATTGAGAGAAAATTGGATCATTTGATTATTTCAAAATTTAAGATAACAAGCCACTCCTAGCACCACTTAAAGCATTGGATGACAAAATGCTCAAGAACAAAGATGCTATCTTTTCTCCGCCTCTCTATCCAACCCTAGCCAATACTAACAACACAACCCAACCACTCCAAATATGTCTAGGAACCTAGACAAAGACAAAAAAACACCCATACATGAAGTACACAATCTAAATACTCCCAAGGGTAAGATCGTTCATCTTTTTTATCGCTACATTGGAAAAAACCAATACCTTTACGATTTCGCTTCACCTCTATGCAAGCTTCCGAATGATGCCATGCGTCCTACTACTCGCCTCCACTTGGTTTGTAGGCCTCAACCAGCAAAGACAACATTTGGTTTTGAGGTCCGAATTGTCAGGGTCTCTTGTATGCCCTGTGTGGTTTTACTTAGTAGTACTGACGCATGTGAAACCTCCTCCTAGGCCCTGATGCCTTCAAATCTTTTACACTTTCTTTGTTTGACCACTGACTCATGCTTTCAAATCGTCTCATCCTTGACTTGGCCGACATAGTCTTTATCATCCTGTTCTTCTCATGTATCTTGCACTCTCCGTGTGAGCGATATGGATTGCCTACGATTCCACACGGATCAGATGATCCTTTGGTGCGAAGCCTATACTTACTCTTCACCACCACATGCTTTGTTGGCATCAAGATTTCTAATCCCCTTCACCACTGCATTGTACTTTGCACCCAAGCTAGTGCTTTCCCTTTACCTCATAGCTATTAGGAGCTATTAGAAATAAGCATGTTCTTGCAGAATATGAAGTATCACCATTCTAGACGAATTCTCCCAAATCACCTCTGAAGTTTAGCATGAATAATATGTGATAATATTGTAATTTTTCGAGAGTAGGCAATACCTGTAGCTAAGGTTTGAAATTTCAATATTAAAATGGTTTATATACATACATATGCTAGAATATGCAGGAGCAAGAGCTAGCCTTGGTCAGACCAATCGATCACACTTGTTAAACAGCATATGCTGATACTTCCTTGTGCTGTTCCCTACCCTTCATATTCTCCTCAGATTTCCTCTCTTCTATCTCATCTTGTGCACTAAATGTCATATCCGCATCGCCGCATGGTTCAATCACTGTTTCCTTACTTTTAGCCCACAGAACACTGTAAAGTCCTCCAATCAGAAGGATTCCACCTAAAATGCTTCGGTAAGAAAAAGAAAAGAAGGGAATATTATTGGAAGTTCCTCCAACCAGAAGGATTCATTAATGATAGATGAAGTGCATGTGGTTCCAATCTAATAATCGTTCCTAGTTACCTTCCCAGGTGAACAATCTCCCCAAGGAAGAATGAGGAGCAGAACATTGTCAAGACAAAGCAGAGAGGGAACCAGGTATTGACAAAGACAGGGCCTTTCATCTCCAGGCACCACACTTGTAGGTAGTTGCAAACCCCAGTGACTATGAATCCCTGACCAATTGGTTTGATTCACCCAAGCAGCAAGAGGAGAAGATCATTAATTTCCTAATTTTATCTCAGGTTATCAAAGTTACTAGCCTGCAGTTTTCCTATTGTTCTGAACAAGGTCCTTCCTTTCAGAAACAGTTGCTGGAACTGAAAGAAATTATAGATGAAGACGGTACAACTTCTAGCTAGCCTCAATAACAACTGGGCTAAAACTACTTAATTTAGTGGAGACATTTAAAGGAAATACCAGTCCTTATTACCGTATATATGATGGCGAGCAAGCTGACATCTAGCCCTAGCTTCCACCTTGAGGAGTCCCTCTCGGCCACAGCTGCCACGACTAAGGACTGCACTGTGCTAAAAACACACTGTGTCACAGTCACAAGCATCTTGTTTGGGAACTCTTTCAACAGCGCAGCCTGCCAACGGACCAAAAGATCATTAAGTTCATAATAGTTCTATAATTGTTTTGCTTGCAATTGTTGCTTGTACTAGGCTGATGCAAAATCGGCCATGAGCAGACCTGAGCGATGATCCACAGACACCATATGATGTCACCGAGGAGCTTAAGAAACGTCCCTTTGATCCATGTCACCCTCCTCATGGGATTTGAGGAAGTTTGACTAGCATGGAAGGCACGGTGATGGTTTACAGGGCTTAAGGCCGGCCCAGCATAGAATGCGATCACAAAAACTCCAGCAAGGCATATCACTACACCAGTTACCTTGGCTATGCTATATGGATTGCTTAGCTTTACAGACTCCATCCTACACACCATGCAATTAACCACCAAAGAATATATATTTGGGAATTTATATAAATCGGTGTTATGGTAGTTGTGTACCTTAATAGCAAGGCAAAGCAGAAAGTGATGACAGGTTTGGAATTGCCTATCGCGGATTGCACAGTAGCTGATGTCAACCTCAGTGCTACATTTATCAGATTTATGCAAAATGTATTTCTGCAAAAACCAAAAGATATAATTAACTATATATACATCTTCAAAATACATACAATCCAAGGGACCTTTTTCTGAATTATATATCTTTGTTGATTCAAATCTTCATTTATGCCAATCTTTTATCTACATGAATTTATATCGATATTGCATCGAAACATATCACCCAAAGGAAGGTTTTTCTACAATTTAAAAAATTATTGCATTGACTAAAGCTTAAACGGCAGTACATAACAACTTATTTGCACAGACACGAAAGTCATATATATACCATCAAAATTATTTCCATCTTTGAACCAGAAATGGTTAATCTAAACCTGAAGATGATAGAGAAGTGACATTCATACCCAATTAAGGCACATAATAAAAGCTTCATCAGCAGCCCAAACGTCATAGAACTCACATTTTTCCTGTGAGATACAGAGAATCAGAAATAAATTCAGCAGGCATAAGGATCGGGGACTAGCTGTGGAAATTAGTTATGCATGGCTGGTGGCCATGTGATTAATTCCTTTGCACCCAATGCAACTTATAATGGGTTATGAATGAATTGCTTTACCTGCTTACCTTTCACGAAGAAATGCAATAGGCAGCAACAACACAGATGCTGCTGCCTGGCAGTAGAAATTGAAGACATAGGTACTGAACCCCTGGTTGAAGGCTGCCTTGAGGATTACGAACATGCCGGTATAGATGACTTGTATGATGATTGCTACCACGTAAGGCTTCGTGCTCTTCATTTGAATATGCATGTTCTTGTTGGGACACAAAGGAGATTCAAGGGAGGTATGTGGGAAAGGAAGATATGAGAGGAAGGGGAAAGAAGGTGAAGGAGATATGAAGTACCCAGCTGTATGGAGACCGCCAACGCATTGGTTCTTTAGCAAAGCAGCTAGTGAAAAATAGGTTCGTGAGTTGCTGCCAGCGTGTAGGCAACTCTAGGCTTCAAGTGTTACTACCACTGAGGTATAAATACAAACATTATTTTTTGAAAAGATAGATACACACGCAAAACATAGTAGAACAGGCATGGGTAGAAATGACTAATCCAGGTTTATTAGGAACATGAGGAGCTATAAAGACACAGAGATGGAAAAAATATGCATAGCCGACCTATTTCTATTAACTTCAATTCACACAAGGTCCCTAATTGTTTGTCTCGTGAAAGGAAAATTGATAAGAAAATTATTCCCATCACTAGACTAAGACTTTGATGCTTCACTTGCAAGTGTTCCATGCCTTTGATTCTAAACGGACGCTCAGATACACCCTCCCTCTCTCTCCCTCTCTCTCTCCACAGTCCACAACGCCCTTTATAAGTTTCAGCGATCATTTGCATCTCGAAAATATATTTGGACTATTTGGCCATTTCATGGAATAAGCTTGCGGGCACCATACTTCAGTAATAACTCACCAGGCCTTAGCCAAAATGCTCATTAAGTCATTAAGTATAGTTCTCATGAATAAATTAGCTGGCAGTCAACTTTGGGACGCCACCGTACGCATCTCTTGCAGAGCATATATATTCTATTGAACATGGCAGTATAATGTAGTGAAGCAGCAAAAGATGATTTGTCCTACTCGCCTTTAAAAAACGGAGGAAGTATCATTATTGCTGTCAAAAGAAAAACAGAAAGACCCCCTTTAGTCAAACATCAAGAAAAGTATAGCTTTCACAAAGCACATGGATACTTTAAATTTACTGTTTCCAACGGGGAATGCAAAAACTAAAGATGCCTTACTATTACATAAATCAATAAACAAAAGTATAAGTTGGCAGAGCATGTGCAATCCTTAGTCTACTAGAGTATTAGGTAAAGTAGCAAGTCTATTGATTGATCCTGAAATCTTCTAGTCATACAATTGGTCAAATTGCTTGCTCATATTCCCAGAACTTCCCAATTTGTCATTCAAGATTATAATATTTCCTAGCATATGCTTATATTCCCTCTGTAAACAAATATAAGGACTTCTGCAACATTGGAGCCAGGAATACGATGTAGGAGGTGGCCAAACAATCCAAATACATACAGTACAGAAATTTCAATAATTATAGGAGAGACAACACCAAGAGGGAGAAAGATGGAGCGTCAAAAATTACAATCTTACCAGCATTCGGACTTCAACAGCGGACCTGTCATATGCCGCTGGCCAACGTTGACGTTGCATACTTCCTTCTGTCCTCAACGTCTCAATGGGAAGCAGTTCAATGCTCGATGCACGGTTCGAGTGCTGCCAACAGCTGCAGCGAAAAGGGGCAATTCAATTGACAATTGACATTGGTCATTACCTTCTTGAATGCTCTAGCATTCAGTTGCCCTTCAGCTAGCTAGCAGGCCCATAGTTAATTTTTGTCTCTTGCCTACTTGGGCCTTGGAATGGCGCATTGCAACAGCCAACAGCCCATGTGCCCCACACACATAGCAAATACAGCTAGCGAAGCGTGGATCAGCACAAATAAAAAAGAATAAAGTGCATTGCCGGTAACTTCCGGCTCCCTATTCTCAAAATACATATCTGACTTCCTAAATTTAGGCTGGAGTGTTATTTAGATCCTTATACTCTCAGAATGCAGATCTAGCAACCTAAACTTAGCTTCGGGTGTCATCTAGATTTATATACTCTCTAAAAGCAACCATCATCTCAACTAAATTGAAAAAAACTTATTTTTTACATCG
Source organism: Setaria italica (assembly GCF_000263155.2). Taxonomy (NCBI): domain Eukaryota; kingdom Viridiplantae; phylum Streptophyta; class Magnoliopsida; order Poales; family Poaceae; genus Setaria; species Setaria italica. Next base: position 11,647,937 of record NC_028451.1, read on the forward strand.
ATATAATTTAATTATAGTCAAATAAAGTGAATTTCAACTTAATATGTGTGGAGAATATTGTGTGCTGAATCTCGAAAGATTGATGATATTTTACTTTGGAGGCAATATCTTAACTTGCTAGATGCGCATGACAGGCGTGCTCTATTATTCTTGGAAGATCGTTCAAATTTGAATAACTTGTAGTTGCACTTACTAAACTAAAATTAGTGGTTTATAAGATAAATTACTAGATGAATATTAGGAGAAGCTGAAGGGGCAAAAAAACAAAAGAAAATGTGCCAATAGTTGGGGATCGCCCAAAAGCATGGCCACCCTCGAGGTCGGTCAAACCAAGCAACACCACGAGTCCTTGCAAAGCTCACAACTTCGGGAATAACTTCCCGGTTTCGGGTGCCATGTGAGGCTCGGAGCCGAAGGTAAGGTGAATCAACATTCTTCCTAACCTGATAATCCTGCCTTAGCGTCAGTGTGCAGGAAGGAAGACAAGCGCGACCGAGGTTGAGCGAGTTTGGGGCGAGTGGTTGAGGACAACGAAACGCCTGAAGCTCGCTTAGGCCGCTAGCCTCGGGAGGAAAATCACTGGCAAAAAGGCCAAAGCGCCCGAGGTCAGGCTAGGCATCGGGTGCGAAGCTGGGAAGCATGATGGCGTGAGCAACAAAAGGAGCACAAATCATGGAGCCTTGTGAGAGCGGAAATCACGGGACTGTCAGAGTAGCTCTAAAAACGTGACGCATGAATGACCTAAATGTAAGGACACCTACAATGAAGATCAACCGCGAATAGATGCAAAAGATGAAACCCCAAGCAACCCAGAGGATGAACTAGCTTTGGTCTTGAGGCACCTTGAAGAAATGGAAAGGCAGAAGGAAAGGTTCGCACAGAAAATGCAAGCTCAAGGAGAAGCAGCCAACAAGGCAGAAATGTTGAACGAGGCCAAAAAGCAGTTAGAAGAGTTACAACGAGAATTAAAGGAACTCGAGTACCTTCAAAGCACACAGCAACAACCAATGTCGCCATCTACCCAAGCCTTCAACACTGGTTCTACACGGATCATATACACCAACCCCAACTTTAGTCCGCACGACCCTCCACCTGCAATGAATACATATGGAGTCTTTGACAAGAGCTCCCCACTGCCAATCGGACTTCAAACTGCCCCATGGCCTGCCACCAACAAGTCAATTGCCTTGCCTAAGTTCAATGGCTAGACAGATCCGCGCCAATTTCTAATGAGCTACGAAGCTGCTGTAGCCTCGGCTGGGGGGGACGATGTCGTGCTAGCAAAATCATTTATCATAGCTTGCAAAGGGGCAGCACTAAACTGGTACTGACTGCTACCTCCACACTCAGTATGCAGTTGGGTAGATTTGAAAACGAAGTTAACTCAGAACTTCCAAGGCTTCCATCAAACCATGACTGACGAAGCTGACCTTTTCCATTGCAAACAAAAAGATAAAGATCCCCTCGCCAGCTACGTCAAGAGATTTGTACAGCTTCGGTCGCATATGCCACATGTGGCTGATTGTGTCGCGATTTCAGCATGCATCGTGGGGCTCAACCTAGGACCGATAGCATCGAAGCTAACAAGAAAGAAACCAAAAACAATGGAAGCACTATTCGCGGAGCTGGAGAAATACATCGGGTCAGATGAAGACCACAGACAAAGGGTGGCCGAAAGGAACAGTCACAGGCAAACAGAAAAAAGTAGAAATTGGCAGGCTTCGCCGTATAACCGCACACAGAATCAACCCCACCGTGTGATGACAATCGAAGGCAATCAGCCCTCGCACCAAACCCAAAATCACAACCACAACCAAGCTCAAAACTAGCACCGCCAAAACCATAACAACTTCACCAACAACCACAGAGGTGGACACAACGGCAGAGGAAGAGGCCAAAGCAATGGCCCTCCGAAGCCAAATAATCAGCCCAAACAACAAAGGCCATTTCATTGCATATTCCATGGAAAGCAGTTCAATCATGCAACTGATTGGTGTCCCATAACTCTGGAAGCCGCAAAAAGAGAGGTGGAAAAGAAAGCAGCCGAAAAAGTCGCAAAAGCACCAAAAACCATCCATCACACAACCTTCTACCCACATCCAACATATTACCCAAGCCCAGCTAGCCTCGCAAACTTCCAATCACCGATAACCTGGAAACCTTCGCACACCTTCCAACCACAAATCCAACCACAAAACACAAACATACCACCTTAGCCTCGCCACCAGATACCGCTACCACCACCAAACTTGCCAAACAAAATCCTAAAAGCTAATCCAAACCCACCAAGCAGCAATCCTAATGCAATACCAACTTACGGCACAATAATACCTATCTCCGGAGGGTCTTCACAATCTGAGTTTTGCGAAGAAAACTCCAACCCCATACCAACCTTCGGCACGATAATGCCAATCACTGGCCGATCCACCCTCGAGTTTGAAAACAAAAGGCAGAAGCGAGAATACTGCAGGCAAGTAAACACCATCATCCTCAGTGGCTCCCCAGCGAAGCCAGAATGGGCGCACATGCCAATCACCTTCATAGAGAAGGATTTCACATTGAAAATAGTCTCGCATAATGATGCGATGGTGATACAGACAATTATTGCAAATTGGAAGATAGGGAAAGTCTTGGTTGATACAGGAAGCTCTACAGATATCATATTCACCAATACCTTCAGAGAGATGAAGATTAACCCTCACCTCCTTGAGCCAGTCGAAGTCCCATTACTTGGTTTCGATGGCAGACTAGTTAAAGCTCTTGGAAAAATTTCCCTGCCAGTGTTGTTTGGAAACCTCGACAACGCGAGAACAGAGCACATCACTTTTGATGTGGTTGAAATGTGCTACCCCTACTTTGCCATCCTCGGATGAGGTTTCATAAACAAAATTGATGCAACCATCAGACAGCTCTTCCTCTGTATGAAACTGCCAGCCGTCAAAAGAGTGATCACTATGTATGGAGATCAGCAAACGGCAAGAAACATTGAGAGGGGTTCAACCCCGGGACAAAAGAATGTCCACCATCTCGCAGCTGCAAGTGAAGCTGAAGAGCACGAAACGAAGAAGCCCTATGTCGAGCCCAAGAGAGACAGAGAGAAAATAAAGATAAGTGTGGATGGTGAAACCAAAAGAGTCCTCTTGGACGGTTACATTGCCGACAGGTACGTCACTATCGGAGCTAACCTCGAACCCAGAGAAGAGCATGAGCTGATTGCATTTCTAAACAAGAACAAAGATGTCTTCGCCTGGTCCGCAAGCAATCTCCAAGGGGTAGACAGAGAGATTATTGAGCACAGCCTCGACATTAGACTAGGGGCAAAGCTAAAAAAGCAAAAGCTAAGAAAAATGTCTGACGAGAAGGTCCACGCAGTAAAAGCAGAAGTGGATAGACTACTCGAGGCAAATTTGATCAGACCCATCCTCTATCCAGAATGGCTTGCCAACACTGTACCTGTCAGGAAAAAGAATGGCAGATGGAGAATGTGTATCAATTTCACAGATTTGAACAAAGCTTGCCCCAAAGACGATTACCCGTTAGAAAGGGTTGACAAAGTTGTGGATGATGCTGCCAACAGTGAAATGCTCTCGCTATTGGACTTATTCTCGGGCTATCACCAAATTAGAATAAAAAAGGAAGATGAAGGAAAAACAGGCTTCGTGACACCATTCGAAACATTCTACTTTGTGCGAATGCCGGAGGGACTCAAAAATGCAGGACAAACATTCTCCAGAATGACCACAATCGTACTAGGAAACCAGCTTCGTAGGAACATTCTTGCTTACATCGATGACATAGTCGTCAAAAGTGACAAAAGGGCTGATCACATCCATGACCTCGCCAAAACCTTCGCCAACCTGAGGGCAGCAAATCTGAGACTAAACCGTGAGAAGTGTGTATTTGGGGTTCAGCGAGGCAAGGTACTGGGCTGTCTAGTCACCACCAAGGGCATTGAGGCCAACCCCGACAAAATTCAGGCACTCCTCGATATGAGGGAGCCAACTTTGGTCAAGGACATTTAGTGGCTGACTGGAAGGGTGGCCGCCCTCAACAAATTTATCCCCCGTGCTGCAGAGCGAAGACTACCTTTCTTCAAGGTCTTACGAAGCTCCAAAACCTTTGAGTGGGAGGAAGAGAAGCACCAAGCATTCTAAGAACTCAAAGACTACCTGCAGTCTATGACAAAGTTATCCCCCCCCCCCCCCCCCGAGCCCAAGTCACCACTGCTGCTCTACGTCTCAGCTTCGGGCACGGCGGTAAGCGCCACCCTGATTCAGGAGAAGGAAATCGACGGCAAACTAAAGCAAATTCTAGTTTACTTCGCATCTGAGGCCCTCAGTGGCTCGAAGATACACTATTCAGAGTTGGAGAAAATTGCTTATGCAGTGGTGATGGCAGCACGCAAACTGCATCATTACTTCGAGGGACAAAGGATTGTGGCTGTCACAAACCAACCTCTCCACGATCGTTTCTCCAATAGGGAAGCTTCAGGCAGAATTGCTAAGTGGGCATCTGAACTGTCAGAGTTCGTGGTTGATTTTGAAAGAAGAAGCACCATAAAGTCCCAAGTCTTGGCTGATTTCATCGTTGACTGGACATCTCCAAAAGTCCATCGCGACGACGTTGAAACACCTTGGGTCTTTTATTGTGACGGCGCCTGGTGCGACAAAGGGGCTGGAATAGCAGCAATTGTAACCTCGCCAACTGGCGTAAAAATAAGGTACGCCGCGAGGCTAAAATTCCCCGAAGGAACAAGATCAACAAACAATACGACCGAGTACGAGACGTTGCTTATGGCATTAAGAAAGATGAAAGCTCTAGGGCAATAGGCCTTCATAGTGAAAACAGACTCTAAATTGATCAAAGAGCACATTGAAAAAGACAGCGAGGCTAAAGAGCCAAAGCTAGTGAAGTATCTCACAGCGGTCAGAACAATGGAAAAACATTTCAGGGGACAAAGGTCAAATTCTCCTTGGTTTACCACCCGCAATCAAACGGCGTGGTAGAAAGAGCTAATGGCTTAATCTTCGCTGCAATCAAGAAATGTCTATTCGACCAGAAGAAGGGAAAATGGGTCGATGAGCTACCGAAGGTAATTTGGTTGCACAACACTACCCAGTCCCGAGCTACAGGCTTCATGCAATTCAGGCTACTTTTTAGCTCCGAAGCCGTAACACCAGAAGAAATCAAAAACAACAGCCTGCGAGTCGTGTGCACTAAGGACATCCAGGATGTCATCAAGATCGAAAAGGATATGATCGAGTTTGACATCATTCAAGCTTTGGACAACATTGATTAATACCAAAAAGAAACTAGGAGATGGAGAGACAAGAAAGTGTTGCATAGAGAAATCAAAATCGGTGACCTTGTCATAAAAAGAAAGAAGAATTGGGAAAACCTTGGCAAACTGCAGGAAGCATGGGAAGGACTGTACATTGTTACAAAAAGTAACAGGCTAGGTTCTTTTCATCTGGCGGACCAACTCGGCACGGAGTTGCCACATTCTTGGAACATAGACAGCCTGCGAAAATACTATCTATAGAGATCCGTCACCTTTGGCTTGTTGAACTATAAACAATGCCGAAGGCAACAACTTTACTTTCTTTTTTGCATTTACTTTTCATGTCATAGAGTTTGGATTGTACTCTTTTCCTTGCTAGGGGGGCTCCATTCTGGAGGCAAGGTTTCTAACAAGGCAGATCCATGTAAAAATTCCCGATGCATAATAAAGTAAAGTTCCCCCTATAGTCGCTTTCACAGAGCAACAACAAGTTGCGTGACCTCGCGCTTTCATGTGGAGGAAAGTATGTTTTCTATTCACAAAGCAACAACAAGTTGCGTGACCTCGCGCTTTCACGCGGAGGAGAAAAGTATGTTTCCATTCACAGAGCAACAACAAGCTGCGTGACTTCGCGCTCTCACGCGGAGGAGAAAAGTACGTTTTCCATTCAGAGAGCAAAAACAAGTTGCGTAACCTCGTGCCTCGTATTGTTATAAAATGCGCTAGATGCGCAAATTAAGTGTTATAAACTTCTCTCCCCCCACTTGGGTAAGCTAGCCTACTCTCCACACCGGCAACGCCCTTAGCAAAAGCTTTTCACCAATCCCGCTTCGCCCGAAGCAACCATTCTCAAAGACAGGCCCACCTCAGCGCGCTCTCTTTTCTCGCGAAAGCCTGAGGGGGGTGACATTTTTTATAAAGGACTACCCTTGCCTGCCTTTTATGAGAAAGGATCGCAGTTTCAGCTCAACAAACCTAAAGAGGGGAGGGTGACATTTTTTCAAAAAAAAGAGACATGCTAGCTTTTCCTCAACCTTCTGCAAGGATGAACCGCAACTTCGGCTAGGCGAAACAAACCTAAAGGGGGGGCAATTCCCTTTGGCAAAATCAATGCTCCCTCCGCCCCCCGTGAGGACTACTTGAAGCTTCGACTTGCCACCCTATTCACGAAGCTCTGGCAAAATACTTTACACCAAGAAAAGTCACAACACAAACTCAAGTTGAAGCAACCCTAAGTTGCGATATCAACCAAACTCTCGTTGTCTTCTAAGTCAGCAAAACCTAGTTTCAAGTTTTGTACTGACTTATCTACTTTGTAGCATAAAGCGCGCTCCAGCCATTTTTTCCTTTCCAAAAAACAATCAAAATATTACAAAGTTTCCACCTTGGGTCATAACCTTTCTTCTCCTTGCCAACTACTCTTTTCCATCCCCCGAACGATAATGCAACGCACCATAACGACGGGAAACATTCCGAGTTACAATCTGCCCAAATTCCTTATCAAACAGGACCCCCGCTTCAGCCTACCTCTCCCTCTCACCTCCCACAGATCCCGGGGGGGTGATGTTTCAAAAGAAAAGCTCCAAGCCCCCGCAAAACAAAAAGCACAAGTATGGGCCTTATCTTGCACTACGCGCGGATCTGTGCGCAAC
>NC_028451.1:11656242-11747342 GCF_000263155.2 Setaria italica
CCAAGCAAAAATTTGTGGCATAATCATTAACACCAGTTATGACTTTGAGCAGGCTTATGAACCCATTCTTCATCCACTCACAAACATCTGCGACATCGCTATCAGCCGGCAAGGGATAAGGCTCGGCACCAAAAAGGCGAAGTGCCGCTTTGTATGCCTCATAGATTTCATCAAACTTCCCTTTCAAAATTGCCTGAGTTTCGTCAATGAATTTGGTCTTCTCCTCAAGCTCGGCGCCCATAAGAGCTATTCCTTTTGCTTGCTCCGCAATAGTCACGGTGTCTTTCTCAATGTTCCGGCAAAGTTTTTCTATAATACCAACATTATCCGCCTGATCCCGTCTAAGTTTCTCAATCTCATTGCGAAGCTCATCTCTCTCCGAGACAAGATTCTCTTTAGCCTTAGCTGCCTCCTCAAAATTCTTCAACATCATGTTCACCATTAAGATTGGACAACCCCTTGTTCTCCTCCGTCAGGTCAGCAACTTTAGCTTCGAGAAGCGACACCCTCTCCGCCCGACCAAGCAGGTCCTTCACCTTGGCCTCTACCCTCTCTTTTGCCTCTTTCCCAACTATCGCGCACTGCACGAAACAAAAACCATGTCAGTTAATTAAAAAATAAATAAATAATAAAATAAAATTAAGAAAGACTCCAAGCCAAAACCTTCTGCCGAGGGTAGCAAACATCCGCGCCAGCTCCTCGTCGCGCAACCGCTTAACAACTTTTTGAAACACTGCACACTCATTAAATGGTCAAAGCTGCAATAACAACGTGCGATACATAATAAGGAACAACAAAGATAAATCTTACCTTCGGGACTAAATGGCTCATAGTCACCAACATTTGTATAGTAAGACATGCTTTTGTCAGCCACCACAACTGATTCAGCTTCGCCCTTCTCCCTCACTTCCGACCTACCGCTCTCGATGCTGCCTCCAACCGCTGCACATGTGCTACGCCGAACCCTTTCAGATCGATCCATCCACGGCAAGCGTAAATTCAAAGGGTTGTAACCCTCACCTAACCTAGGTGCACCAGCTGCAACAACCTCTCTCCTCACATTCGTGCCAAAGGCCTTGTTAAAACTCATCAAGGATGGGAACAGCCTTACATCTGCAAAGACACTTCTTCAAAGGTCTCGCAGCCTTAACAACAACACCTTTCCCAACTTCGGCAGCGATTTTAGTTGGGGGCAGCCTCGAAGATTTTGGCTTCACCATTTTTGCCCCACTAAGGAAAGACGCTTGAGAAACCTTATCCTTCTTCTTCTGTGCCTCAAGGGCACTCGTTTTCATCCTTGCTTTAGCAGCCTCCAAGGTTGCATCAGATCGCGCAACGCTCCAGGAAGAGCTCTCTCCCCTCTTCCTTTTCTGTTGCCCACTGCCACCTAGGCCACGGGCTTTCTTCCCCCGAAGCAACGGTCGCACAGGCAGCTCAATCCCGAGACTCTCCAAAACTCGGTTAACACAAAAAACGTGTTTAACCACCAGCTTGAACGATTTAAACTCAGCCTTAGAAACAGGCCCAATAATGTCAATAGCTCGCCTCTCGATGTCCTCAACATACGCGTTTGGGGTGAAATCTTCGGCAACTGGCTGGTGCCAATAACAAGGTGGAGTAGGGGAGTACTTTTCCATGGCACCGCCCTAAGTTCCACATCGAGAGGCCCCTAGCCAGGAGTAAGTGGCCACCTGTGAGCCACAACAAACTCTTGCACAAAGTTCCTACCAGACACGGAGCCTGAAGCCGCTACAAAGGCACCTTCACACTTCTTCATCATCTTTGACCTCGCGACCGACGGAGTCGTAGCAACATCCATAGGGATTATCGTAGTATGAAAGGGATAGATTGCCTAACCACCCCAGTCTTTCATCTCGACCCTAACATAAAACCAATAATTTGGCCAGTCATCTTCCCACCTGTTCTTCTGAGCAAAAGACAGTTGAATCCTCTCGGGACCTTGTTTCTCGTTCTTCCTTCGGGTCTGGATTGTGCAACAACCAAAATGGTTCTCAAAAGTCCCATCTATATTGTCAAAAACCACCCTCTTCTTTTGAATGTGCAGCTCAAACAGACGCACAAAGCCATCTACATCGATAACGCCACCAAAGGTATGCTGAACCCAGAAGAACTTTGACAAAGCAATGAAGGAGTTAGGGGTCAGATGGTGAAGCTTAGCTTTGTAATGATCCAAAATATCCGACAGAGCTGGATCGTAGGGAACCTTAATCCAGCAGTAAAAAAATCCCTAAATGCAACAGGTTCGCCAAACTTCAGAGTTGGAATAGCCTCATCCTCGAGCGCTCTCCCTACCCCCTCCGGGAAGAACCCTTTATCAACGTACAATCTTATATACTTGTTGGTCACCAGGGACCGCCCGAAGTGCATCGTGGGAATGCACACCGTCTTGCCGGGCACAAGCTCACTCACGTCCATGGCAACACCTCCAAGATCCTCGCCACTATCACTTGCACCCTCATCCCCGCCTTCAGCTTTGTCAGCATCCAAACTGAAACCTGACAGGCAACCACTTGATGAGCCCCCATCACCGGCAGACAAATCCACGGCTCCAGAAGAGGACCTCCACTTCGCCCTCCTCGGACATCCCTTCGATATCGACGTCCCCGGTCGGTTAGAGGAACCCTCCCCAACATGAGGAGCTGTTTCTGTAGCATGCTCTTCAGCAGTCTTCGATCGTGCAGCCTGCATGATGCGAGCCAGCTTTGCAAAAGCAAAAGACCACATTTCTTTTAGTGCAGAAAAAAAAACGAGCAAGACACGTTACCTCCAAGCACACGAAAACAAACGAGGTTAGAGCTCAAAAAATGGTAGAGCTTCGAGACAAGAAACAAGCACAGGCCGATCGCAAAAGAAGCATGAGTTAACCTTGAGCACGCGGCTAAAAAACGACTGCCCTTTCTCCTTTTATAGGCACGGTAAAAGGCGCAAAACAACGCCTGTAACCGCGTGACGAAGGTAAAAGGACGTGCAATAAGAAACCACCACGTTAGCTCGAAAAAGCAAACCATTGTCTTGATTCGCACCGATGCTCGAGGGTGACGTTTTTTGGGCTAAATATCCCTAACTTCGCGGGTTCGGTCACCGGTGCCTAACCTCGCCAACGAGGGGCTACTATTGGGGATCGCCCAAAAGCATGGCCACCCTCGAGGTCGGTCGAACCAAGCAACACCATGGGTCCTCGCAAAGCTCACAGCTTCAGGAATACCTTCCCGGTTTCGGGTGCCATCTGAGGCTTGGAGCCGAAGGTAAGGTGAATCGACATTCTTCCTAACCTGATAATCCTACCTTAGCGTCAGTGTGCAGGAAGGAAGACAAACGCGACCGAGGTTGAGCGAGCTTGGGGTGAGTGGTTGAGGACAACGCGATGCCCGAAGCTCGCTTAGGCCGCTAGCCTCGGGAGGAAAATCACCGACGAGAAGGCCAACGCGTCCGAGGTCAGGCTGGGCCTCGGGTGCAAAGCTTGGAAGCATGATGGCGTGAGGAACAAAAGGGACGCAAATCACGGAGCCTTGTGAGAGCGGAAATCACGGGACTGTTAGAGTAGCTCTAAAAATGTGACGCACGAATGACCTAAATGTAAGGAATATCCTAGGAATGTAGCAGTTGAGTGAGGGCAACTGTGTAAAGTGCCCGAGCATTCCGAGCACTATAAAAGGGGGGGCTCCTCCCATTGTAAGACAACGCTACATATTTAATGAAGTGACGATTCGTGTTCTTATTCCTTTGTTAATCTCATTGAGTATTAAGTTCGCAAGGAGTTACGACCCAACACCAATGAAAGTAATGGCATGCTTGCAAGCATAAACTTTGATCTTATCATGTTGTATCAGTGTATGCCACTGCATTTCAAGAGTTTAGGGACCTATATGACACCTGAAGCTAAGTTTAAGGAGTAAGATATGCATTTTGAGAGTATAGGGACCTAAGTGACACCTGCGCCCAAGTTTAGGGAGCTATATATGCATTTTAAAAGTGTGGGGACATAAGTGACACAACCGGACAAGTTGAAGGACCGGCCATGCATTTTACTCAATAAAAAATTACCAGACCTTGCGAGAGGCTAATGTCTTGTTATATATAATTAAGTGTTAGCTAGCATGACATAAAAAGGGTAATGCTAATTTCCTATGAGAGGATATTTTATATTCTTAACTTACTTGAGAAAGGGTGAGGATTAATTTGACCGTGGAGGTCTCGAGATTATCTCGACTTCGGTGAAAGCATACATTAGGAATTGTTGTTGCGATATTCATGGAGGTGATTTCCCCTCGCTCCTAAGAATTTATGGCCGAATTGAAGCACTAAATCCCCACTACAAATTGTATCTCAAATAAACCTTGTTAGCTTGCGAGTGAGAAGCATTATACTCCCTCCATCCCAAATTACTATTTGTTTTGGCTTTTCTAGATACATACATTTTGCTATGTATCTAGACATATTATATATCTAGATGCATATAAAAAATTATGTACCTAGAAAAGCTAAAACAAATAGTAATTAGGGATGGAGGGAGTAGTAAGTAATACAGGGTTTATAGTTCATGGGTTTTGAATCAAGACATAAGTCACATATGTGCTAGTTCACCTAAGATCTTTGAGTAGTGCCTTATGGGAAAATGAGAACAATATGGTTTCATCAAATCGCTTGAGTCGAATCATACTTGTTGTGGAGTCCTAGAGCAACTATCTAGTCTCACATATCCAGCACTCCTGTAGCTTTGTTGATTAAGGCGAGATCCAATCCTTGATCATCTTGAGAACCGTGTTCAAAGTGATAATTTTAACTTATGATATATGATATCATGGTCACATTAATCTAAAAACCCTGAGTACGAGAACATGATGTTAAGTTTGGCTACTGCTGACTATGGAACCACTACTAGAGAACTCGGTATTAGTACCAGTTTGTAGGGTACATATCTCCCGAAAATGCATCCGGAATTAATCCGTCGAGATAAAAGGGGGGTCTTTTATCACGGGTCCCTCAACTGGGATATAAGATCTCCTTTTAGTCCCAGCTTGTAAAATCAACCAGGACTAACGGGGCTGCCACGCCAGGCGCAGGATAGACCCCTTTAGTCCTGGTTGGTGTTACAAACAGGGACTAAAGGTCGCCTCTTTAGTCACGGTTTGTAAAATGAACCGGGACTAAAGTGCGTGCATACAGCACCATGCAGGCGCCTGCATGCAACCTATAATTTTGTGCATATAACGTACCCCTTTAGTTAACCTTTAGTAGTTGAGAAGTTTTTTTTATAATGAAATCAATCAAACTAGTATTTAAACGAATCAAACAAGTATTTAAATGAATCAAACAAGTATTTATACAAATAGTATACAATTCTTAGCGTAATATATATATATATATACAAATCTAATTAGAGTACATATTACATATATATACAAACTAAATCAAACTATATATATATCTACGATGATCTTCCCGTCGAGGTGATGGGAGCATCTAATTTTCGTCCATCGTAATGGAAAGTCTCCTTGTGGATTTACCACCTCGTCCACCAGGAATCCAATGAGACCTTCACATATTGCCGCTACTCTTTCCTTCTTCAAGAGTCCCCATTGAATATTCCACATCTGTAATTTGGATACATATATGTGAATTTTACATGAACAATTGTAGAAAATAAATAACTATTAATAGTTTTATTTTACATACTTTAAATCCGTGCTCCGTGGCCTTGATGGTCTTGGGTCCCAATAAATTGTGCATGTGCTTACAGACATAGTAGCCACATAGATTATCATTCCTAGGTTCCTGTCTTAAGCATTTTAGTGGGAAAAAACAATTAAGTTATTAAATATTTGTGCTATAGAATGTACAAAATGTGCAAACTTCATACGTACCGGGAAGTCTGTCCTCCATGTATGTTTTTCTTTGAATTGACCTGATCTGTCTACCCTGATGAATTCTCTCCATGCTCTACGGATTAAAATAATGAATGATATAGTGTTAGGTGAAAATTTAGGAAACAAAATTTTGTATAGAGATAGAGGTCCAAAATTATTACATGTCTAGCGTGTCTTGCACGTCTTGGTACTCCTTCAGATCTCTCCTCAACGAATCGAAGACAGTGATGTGACTTCGATCAATGTCAATAATAATGAGGATCCAGTGGGAGCTGCGTACGTAAATGTTCATATATATTAGAGGTAACTAACATTAATCAGGTAAGGAAAAAGAAAACGAAAATAGACGGTATACACACACTTACTTGAAGTTGTATGGAAGTAGTATGTGATCCTTTAATTTTTGTGTGTCTAGGGAATTGTGTACTACCAGCAACATTTTGTCTTAAAAATCTTGTATCTGGGCTTGGTTCACTATGGATGGATCCATGAAGCCAACATGGAGGTATGCTTCATGTCGGCACGTCCGAATTAGCATCCTACATAAAATGGAAGACGAAGTTAATTAGTACGGCGACGCATGCACAAAAAAATGATTTGAGCCAAAATTTACATGTAGATATAAACGGACACTTACAGAGTCCAGACACTTATCAGAGAGATGTCTAGGGCACCATGATGGTACACTTTGTATATATCCTTGAATCGTAGCCATAGGATTGCCTCGCCTTCGCTGTGAAAATCTATCAGTTTTATCTTAAGGGCCAACATCTCCCTCTCATCGGCAGACAACTTCATGTACCATTGATGGAATTCATACATCTTCGTTGATAGTTTCTTTAGCGAATCAGGGCTAACCATAGGCTTGCCTAGCTCAAAGGTCCATTTCAGTTCACTTGGCGGTGCAGCTGGCAGCTCGACTTTTTTCCTTTTTTTCTTCTCATCAACCTTGACTAACGCCCATTCATAGTTTGATAGTAGTGGTTGACTATTCTTGGCTTGTTCTTGCGCCTTGATGAATTTATATAATTCTCTTCGGTCTACTGGTGGTGGCTCCATCTCCCTTGCTTTTCTTAATTCCTTTTGTTTCCTCAACCACTCACTAGCTTGCACTTGGGTTTCGGTCCAGCGTTTTTCATGAGTCATTGCCTCCCAGCGTTCCTTAGGAGTCACCTCAGACTCCTTTGTTTTCTTCTTACGCTATCTTGGCTTGGGAGGCGGTAGTCGCGACTTCTTAAATGGTGCTCTTAGTCCCGGCGAAGGTGATCGAGGAGGGGTGTTGTTGTTGTCGTCGTCGCTCCAACCACCAGGATGTGGTGGAGATGGAGACCTTGATCGAAGCGACGGTCCTGGTGGTGATGCCGATCATGGAGCAGGTTGTGGTGGAGATGATAGTCTGGATGTCTGAGGAAATGGTCGCTGCTGTGGATTTGCAGAGAGTGGTCTTGAGCTCTGAGGAGGTGCCTCCACACCGGGGATGATGATGTAGCGTTTGCGCCATAGAATGACCCCGTGAACCACTTCTCCTAGTGTTGTTGACCCGTCGCCTGCAGGGAAGTTGAGCTCTAGGCCTTCAAATTGGCTATCAGCGATTCTCTCTACGCCAACACTGGCATAGCCAGGTGGAATCTCCATGCCATGGCATATATGATGTGGCACGATTGGCAAGGCACTCCCGTACGCCACCTGGCTATATAAAAGAAATGAAGTTCTTAAACTTCAAATTGCCAAGGCACTCCCGAGGCTCCGGTGCATAAATATTATGTATATATATATACGTACCTTAATGCTGAGGTTGCCGATTGGTGTATGCAGCTCAGATTGGTGCGTTGCGTGATGGCATCCACAGGGAATAGTTGCTCTTCCACGAGTAATCCTGGCGTATGTGGCTCAGGGAGCCCTGTGGATGCACAGCTGCTCCTGACGTGCTGAGAAGGACTGGCAACTGCGTCGGCCATTCGACTACTGCCTCCTCCTGCAGTCTTACTTCTACAGATTGTATTTTGGATTCTATCATGCACCGCCACCTCTCATCTTCTTGCTCCTTTCTTCGGTTCTAGCTTGTGTACATGTCCAAGTCGTCTCAGAATGCGAACTTCCATGGAACAAGCCCGAACCCTCATGTACGTCCTGGGTGTTTAGGATTCCCAAGGGCCATTGTGAGCTCATCATTCTCTCGGCACACCGTCAACGTCCCATCCTTAACATCTTTAATAATCTTGTCAAGCTTTGTGGCCGCTTCACGTAATAGCTCATCGAAGACCAGCATCCCATCATCTGGGTTTATCTTACCTCCATGAGCGTAATACCAATTTTTCGATCATTCGGACCAATCAATTGTTCCTGGTACGATACCCCGATCAATCAGGCATTTTTCCATCCGATTCCATTTCGGAATTACTTTGGCGTAACCACCTTGCCCTAACTTATGATGGTACTCCTTCCCCCCAGCATTGCCTGTGTTCTGGGTGATCTTGTTCTTACTGTCTTCGGTGCTCTTGTATTGTACAAATGTCTCCCAGTGGTCCTTACATTATGGATACACAGTAAAATCTGGAGTTTGACCCTTCTAATTGTAGGAGGTATCCAACATCTTCTTGAATGTCTGGAATTGTGTGGCCATCTTCTTCAGTGTCCACGCTTTCACATCATTTTCAATATATCCCTCAGGAAATGTAAAATGTTTCTTAACTTCTTCCCACAACATATTCTTATCTGTATCCTGGAGCATGTATGGATTAGTCGTTTTGCCCTTCCATTCCCTTATGCTGATGGGCACATTCTCCCTTATGATTGCCCCGATCTGACTCACGTCCTGTGTTGCCACTTTTTCGGGAGCAACCGGCCTGCCCTCTTCTGTGACTTCCGTGATGATAGCCTTTTTTGTTCCAGTCTTCACCTTGGAAGGACCTCGGGGCTTCGGACAACGGTTCGTCGATCCAGAGGGCTAACAGTTCAAGATTCATTAATTAATTAGTACATAGTAATAATGAATAAGATTATATATTATATATAGAGAGGGTTAAAATATGATTTATACCTCATCTGAACCTTCTGCCACGGTAACATTTTGCTAGGGCTTGGGCTCTTCATTGCCATCGGCAGACAGGATGAGAAATATGTCTTCCTGGCTACCCTCTTCATCGGTGTATGCTATGGGAAGGTTGGAACTACTATCACCAGCAATAATCTGCTCCATTAGATACCTTTTGGCCTCGTCGTCTACCATTGATCTCAACTACTTTGTACATGAAGTCATATATAGAACAACCATGACAAAAAATTTATTTCAACAATTTTTTTGAAATATACAAAATGCACTAAATTTTTGAAATATACAAAATGCACTAAATTTTTGAAATATACAAAATGTAATATAGAAAATGTACTATACAAAATGTAATATACAAAATGTACTAAATTTCAACTAATTTCTAAGCATTTCAACTAAAATTTCTAAACATTTGTACCAAAGTTCAATTAATTTCTAAGTATTAATTATAAGTATACAACTATATTCCACATTGCAATGATCCAAACAGGGCCTAAATGTATACAAAATTTATTTTGTATGTAATCTACAAAATTTCAAAAATTAATTCAGGGCACGGCCGGAGTTGGAGGGGGGCACAACAGCGATGAGGACGTGCGGCGATGAAGGGGGAGGCGGTTTTGCCGGCTGGCGACAGGGATGGCGGTCGCGGCGACGGGGACGGCTACGACGACAGGGAGGAGGAGGAGGCCAGCGATGATTGTGGGCGAAGATGATGGTGGCGGTGACGGAGATGGAGGAGGCCGGCGGTGGCGACGGGGAGCGGCGACGACAGAGGCCGGCGACGGGCGGGACGAGGACGACGAGAACGAGTGAAAAATTCACCAAGTGTTGGGCATGAGGGGGGTGTAGAAGACGCTATAAATTTTATACAACACCCCCTTTTTATCCTGGTTTGTAACTGAAACCGGGATTAAAAACCATTTAACCCCAGTTTCTAATACAAACTGAGATAAAAGGGAGCCTTTTATCTCAGTTTATGATTACCTGCAATAAAAGGGACCCCCTTTTATCTCGGTTTATGATCAACCAGGATAAATGGGTACTTCCAGGCGGGAATTGAAAAGTACCCTTTTATATCGGTATAAAAAGGGGCCTTCTCCTGTTTTCCATGTCCCGACTGTTTTTTGGAAATTTATTCAATTTATGTTTTTACTGGATTTCAGGAAGCAAAAAATAAGAAATTTACATATTTCAAATACGTAAAAATATACTAAATTAGCAAGTTTGTTTACAATAAGTTTTAACTAGTCATAAATTCTATACTATTTCTTTTTCTTCTATTTGTAAATTTATTCTATTTATGTTTTCACTGGATTTTAGGAAGCGAAAAATAAGAAATTTACATATTTCAAACATGCAAAAATATATTAAATTAGCAAGTTTATTTACAATAAGTTTTAACTAGTTATAAATTATATACTATTTCTTTTTTGCTTCTATATGGAAATTTATTCTATTTCCTCTCATCGATGGAACTTGTAGGCATCGGATTTCGTCGGGTTTCGCTGGATTTCATGAAGCAAAAATTAACACTTTACATATTTCAAACATCCAAAAATATATTTAATTAGCAATTATATTTAGAATAAGTTTGAATGACTCATTAGTTCTACACTAGTTATATTACCTTCTTAAATAATTATTTTACTGCATCACTATCAATTATCATTAATCCCAGAGAGCAAACAACCACCTGACCAAGGTCATTAGTATGACCATTTTCTGCAAACTCATCTTCATCAGCCTCACCCATTGTAGTATCTACAATAGCTTGGCCTATAGCGCAGTCCGGAATGTTGTCATCATCTCCTCCTCTTCACCGTCTTCCATTACAACCCCTCTTTCGCCGTGACGGGTCCAAACTAAATAGTTAGGTGTGAAACCGTATCTAAACAAATAGTTGTGAATAGTCCCCTAGGAAGCCTTTGAATAGCACTTCTGGTTACTGCGTTGGGCGCATGGACAAGATATGAACCTGTTCTCTGGTTTGTTCACTTTGGCCACTTCAAGAAAATTATTCATGCCAGTAATAAACACCTTGCTCCTCCTGTCTGTCTGCATTATACATCCATTACCGGTCCATCTGCATGGTATTATGCAAACCATCAATAAAACTATCCATCATATTTCTAAAATATAAAACTATCCATCATATTGCTAAAATTTTAGATAGAAATACACAAATAAACGGTTGGTAAATCCAACCGGGACAAAAGGTTGGATCTTTTGTCCCTGTTGGTGGCTCCAACTGGGGGTAAAGGGTGGCGCCATCGGTGCCCGGAAACTAGCCGTTTTAACCGAGACTAAAGGGTAGCCTGTAGTCCCGGTTGCAAAAAAGAACCGAGAGTAAAGGTGCGTCCCATTCCAGCCTACCGTGGCGCACCCCCTTTTCTCCCGGGCTGAAATTAAACCGAGGCTAGAGGGGGTGGGATCTAAAGTCAATTCTCTAGCAGTGAACACTCATCCCGTCAATGCTAGTGGGGCTGTGTGTTTATGTCGTCCATGTCGTGATTCAATCTTAATGCCTCACTAGTATTAGCAAATGCTTAAGATAATGATCGAACCATTTGTGTTGAGACATGTGTGTCATCTATCTTTTGCATTAACGATAGTCTCAACCGTGTTGAGTTAACCCAATACTTATCTATCGGCTTGTTAGAGAAACTCCAAAAGTCTGCTAATTTTACCCTAAATATCCTTTTTAGGGAGAAAAGGAGAAAAAATGAACTCCAACAGTCCACCCAAACTTTCCCTAATTTTTTAGCGACGCTAAAAAACAGCCTGCCACCGCGTATATATTAGCGTTAGTGTTCCTCCCCCAATCCTGATTCCCACCGCGCGTCCCTTTTGATGGGCCCAATACGATGACGTGGCCTATTTTAAAATTTTTGGGGCAATTTATTAGCGATCTGCTGTGGATTGATATGTTTTTGGGGGAAAAAATTTTTAGGAGAACCCCAATACATAGTTTTGGGGAAGAATTTTTTAAGATACTCTCGGAGTTGCTCTTATCCATACCCAGGGAGTGTGTGCCTTCGGTTTTCTTTTCACTTTCGAGCACTATTATGGGCTCCAGATGTGGGGTTAGTTGTTGGTTGGGTGGGATTCTCCGATGCCAGCCCTGTTTTTGGGTTCGGCTGGCTAGACCTGGATATACAATCAATAATTATAAGAAAAAAGTCACCCTAATTGTGACCACGCATACACACCTCGGTAGTATAAGGCATACAATGTCTGTATGTCTATTGTTGGCACGTTAATGCACCTGGTTGTGATTTTGCATGTTATCCCCTTGATAACTATTGATAATGCAGTGATAACATTGTGAAACCACCATGATCATCATGTTTTCTTATTGCTAATATGGATCTTTGTGAGTACCTCCATACTCATACTTTCGAAAACCTCCTTGATATATCCTGTGCATATTCTTGATTGTATCCCCCTCCATGGATGGGGTTGGACTTGTTGACTACTTTTGTACTCACCCTTGTTTTGTTGCTTCAGAGGAAGACTCGGACTTCGTCGCCGAGGATTTCGAGTAGAAGGTCGCTTCCACACCCAACGCTGCCTGTGGTGTTGGTCTTTGCAGAATGCTTCCGCTGCCGTGTAGTCCCGAGTGTTGTCTCTTGACAATAGCTTGGCTTGCTGCAGTTGTTTATTTGCTTATCATTTCAGCGTGGCTTTTGCGCCTGCTCCCTCGAAAGTTGTACGGTTTATAAACCATCTGTTGAATAAATATGTTATCAGCCTATTGGACTGATATTTGTATTACATTTAATCTCCGCTGATGTGGGACGCTTCATATCCCAAAGGTAGGTTCAAGCAGGGCTGCCTCTCCGGCTTATGCTGCTGCAATTAATGAGGTAGTATATATGCACTGTAGATCGATGCACAAGAATGAAATTATTAGAGCCTCCCGGCTGTGTGACTTGTGACTTGTGACGATGGGTATGTGTGGGGGCCTCCCGGCTCTTCGTCAATTTTTTTTTCATTTTTTGGGCGCAAATCCGTTTACTACCGGTTCGGTGGTACAGTTTAAACATAAACACCGACGGGTACTAAATCTGTAGCTTTAAATGACTGCAGCAGCAGGATACAATCGCAAGTTAATTAAAAGTTGTCTCTTGCACTCGTGTATGGATGATATGATGTTTGTTTATCTCATCCCAAGCGTGTCCCGTCATCATCGATGCCGCCAGGCAGCAAGGCACACGGATGATCTACGGAAGTACACAGGCCCACGGGCTAGGTTGAGGGCCGCACGCTCGTTTGTTACATTTGTTACATTGTGTGAGGGAATCAGATTAAGCTGTTGCAGGCAGCGCGTCTCGTGCAGTTACGTTGCGTGAGGGAGTCGAATCAAGCTGTTGTGCTTATCGGGGTGGAGGGAAGCAGGACGCAGGGTTCTTTTGCCACGGCTCATCGAGCAGCTTCTCGAGCGGTTTTTGATGAAACCGTGCCAAACAGATAAAACCAAAACGGCTCACAAGAGAAAGCCGACAAAAGTCCCTAAAATCTCGCTCTCTACATCTCTCCACCGGGGAGAAGCCAAAAATAGCGGCTCATACCGGCTTCTCTTCCTCCCAACAGCTCATTTTTCATCTTTGTCCCGGGAGGAGGAGCAGTGGACAGCGCCGTTGCGGGAATGCAGCTGCCGCGGACGGCGCGACGCAGCGGCGGCCATGGGGCCAGGCACAGTCGGGGCAGCTAGCGGCGCAGCGACGCGCAGGCACGGTCGGGGTAGCTGGACTCCCTGCTCCGCCCCGCCGGCCTCCGGCTCCGCCCCACCGGCAGCCTCCTGTGCCACCCCGCTGGCTCCGCGGCTAGCCTCCGCCCGAGAGAGAGAGAGAGGGAGGGAGGGAGAGGTGGGGGAGCGGATGAGTGGATAGGAGAGGAGCGGCCGATCGGGATAAGGAGAGGAGCGGCCTATCGGATAAGGAGAGGGGAGGGAAAAAGAAAAGAAGGGGATAAGGAAAGAAACAAAATAAAGGAAAGAAAAAGAAAAGAAAAAAGAAGAGAAAAAGTAAAAAGAAAAGAGAGAAAAAAATATAAGGGTATTTTGAACATTTGACATCTTCTTTATACTAGGAGAAGTTGTTTTGCCAAACGTTTTCGTACAAAATAAGTCAGAGCCAGAAAAAGCTGCTTTTCCGTACGAGCCAGAGCTAAAGCTGTTTTTTCACGAGCCAGAGCTGTTCCAAACGGGACCATAGTATATAGCTGCATGCAAGAGACTCCATTCATTATTACTGTTGTTCGCCTACCGGCTCGCGGTCTTTGCTATTCGCCTACCGGCTGCTGCTGCTGCGCTACCCAAAGGTAAGATCGAGCGGGGCTGCCTCTCTGGCTTATGCTGTTGCAATTAATGAAGTAGTATATATGCACTGCAGATCGATGCACAAGAATGAAATTACTAGTGCCTCCCGGCTATGTGACTTGTGACTTACGATGATGCGTGTGTGCGGAGCCTCCCGGCTGTTCGTCAATCTTTTTCCTTTATTTTTTAGGCGAAAAAATTCATTTAGTACCGGTCGGTGTTAATTTTTAAAGATAACACCGCCAGTACTAAATCCATTTACCTTTAAAAGACTGCTGCAGCAGGATACAATCGCAAGTTAATTAAAACTTGGCCTCTCGCACTTGTGTATGGATGATATGATGTTTGTTTATCTCATCCCAAGCATGACTCATCGTCATCGAAGCCGCCAGGCAGCAAGGCACACGGATGATCTACGGAAGTATACGGGCCCACAGGCTAGGTTGAGGGCCACGCGCTCGTTTGTTTCGTTGCGCGAGGGAGTCGGATCAAGCTGTTGTGTTTATCGAGGTGGAGGGTAGCAGGATGAATGGGCCTATCTATAGAACCTGTTTGGATCCTAGAACTAAATTTTAGTCTTGCACTTTTAGTTCAAAATTTAGCTCTTGGGATCCAAACAGGAGGGATAAAAGTGACAAATAGCTAAACTTTAGGAGCTAAAATTTAGGCCCCAAAGAGGTTCTAAAAGGGGCTAAAAGTGCTCCTAGGACCACAAATTCCACCCCTGCCCCCTTTCCTCTCTCCTTGCGTGATCCTTGCCCCTCCCGCACTCCCTCTCTCCTCCGCCTCCAACGCCCGCCGCCTCCGCCTCCAACGCCCGCCGCCTCCGGTCGGCCCGCCGCCTCCAGCCGGCCCCACCACCTCCGGCCAGCCCCGCCTCCTTCGCCTGCCGCTTCCGCCGCGCCGGCCACCTCCTCCTCCGCCTCCTGCGCCGCCGGCCTCGATGCCGCCGGCTGCCCGATCTGTGGGCCGCGACCGCCGCCTCCGACGCCCGCCGCCTCCGCCCGCCTCCGCCGCCTCTGCCAGCCCCGCAAGAGGCAGGGGCGGAGGAGAGGGACAGGGACGAGGAGCCGGCTTTGATAGGAGGATGCACGGCAGTGGAGGGCAGCGGGAGGTGGCGGCAGCGAGGGCGACACGAAGGTGGGGGGCGAGGGAGGGCGTCACGGAGGAGGAGGTTGGGCGCAAGGGCAATCTCTCCCGTCAGAAGGAAGATAGAGCAAAAGCAACATAATGAGGGGCAAATCAGTCATTCATCGAAGGAAGACTAAATTTTAGCCTATGGATCCAAACACCCCAGCAGGACTAAATTTTAGAGGCTAAACTTTAGGAGCTAAAGTTTAGTCCATGAACTAGTGATCCAAACACCACTATAGTATATAGCTGCACCCGGAGACTCCATTCATTATTATTGTTGTTCGCCTACCGGCTGCTGCTGCGCTGCGTACCCAGAGGTAAGATCGAGTAGCGCTGCCTCTCCGGCTTATGCTGCTGCAATTAATGAAGTAGTATATATGCACTGCACATTGATACACAAGAATAAAATTATTAGAGCCTCCCGGCGATGTGACGAGTGACTGCGATGATACGTGTGTGCGGAGGCCTCCCGGTTGTTCGTCATTTTTTATTTATTTTTTGGACGCAAATCCGTTTAGCACCGATGGGGTGTTACCGTTTAAATATAACACTAACCGGACAATCGTTTAAAGATAAAACCAACCGATACTAAATGGCACATTGAGTACCGAGCATTTTGACCGGGACTAAATAGAGTGGTATTTAGTATCGAACAAGCAATACCGGTCAGGCGCTCGGTGCTAAAGAGTGTTACTGACCGAAACTAAAGGTCGATTCTCCAGTAACGAGAGGAGGAGGACTGCACACACCTTTTCGTCAAATGTCAGCGGAGCTCAAACTTCTTGTCCTTCATTAGTTTTGATTTGAATTCACTTGCATCCTCTGATAGTGTCGAAGCTCTCTGAATTCTTAATCCCTCTTGCAAGAACAGAATTCTTGGATCATAATCCCTTGCAAGAACAGAATTCTCGGATCAAAAGTATGCTTCTCATGTGCATCCTCTGGAATATATGGAAATATTGAAATGCAAAAGTTTTCAGACACGAAGATGAAGCTAACCTACAGCTTGCTAGAAGATGTCAGGACGATCTCCTCCTCTGGTCAAATAGATGTAGCAGCTTAGCTGATAAGGAAAAACTTCTTCTGTGGTCTAATTCTTTAATTTCTCCTTTTAGTCTAGTTCTGTTTTGTAAAACTTCTTTCTCCTCCTGCTCTACCAACCTGCCCACGGGGCCTGTAATTACCCAATGTAAAAGTGTTATTTTACCCATGAAATAAAGTTCAGGCAGCCTCCAAGGCTGCCGTAGTTTCTCTCAAAAAAAATAAAAGAAACACAGACCCAAATACACAAGGAAGGAAGACGTGCGAAAGAAAGGTGGGGATGGGAAAGAAGGGAGAGGATTGCAGCCTGCCTTGCAGTTGGAGGAAGTACCCATCCTCGTTTATTCGCCCATAACCGGGCCATGGGAGCTTAGTGTAGAGAAGTTACTTCAGGGCAGTGAGTTACTGGTAGCATCTAAAGGTAATCCCTAGGCCCCAAGTTTATTCACTTTCACGTATACACCCAATGACACGAACATTGTAGATGAAGCCAGAGCGCATGTAGGAAGGCCAGTGCAAGTATATACTCCCTCTTTCAAATTGTAGATCCATATATAAAGAATTTCTAGGTACATAAAAAAAATATGAACCTAGAAAAGCTGAAATTACCTACAATTTAGAATGGAGGGAGTATATAAGAAACTAGCTTCAATTAAAGACCCAGAAAAACGTACGAATAGAAAGAAGGATGGACAGATAATAACCTGTTAGAAGGTGTAAACTTGCGTATCCAAGTATAGCTAGTTGGTTTGCTATATATCTTCAATGCACACGAGAGAGAGGCCTGCAGACAGAGGAATCGTCTTTCTCTCCATATACATTGACATTGAGAAGTCTGAGTCATCATCCGTCCTATCCCAAAATATATTGTCTTGGGGTCAGAATTGGTGCATATGGTGTGCTCATTTCTTGGGGAAGCGTGTTAGCCTAAATAAATTAGCTACCTAACAACTAATGCAATCAAGTCTGCCATCACCACCTTGACAAGTCAAACCGCTCCTGAAAAGCATAGTTCTGCAATGGTTTATACCAATATTATGTATTGTTCTCTACTTCTCTGGAATTACTCCATAAGACCTATAATCGTTCCACTATTGTTTGTTAAAATATAATGGACACTGTATTGGTTGCGAGAAATGAGCAGTTGGGCTTTGGATGATATGCATCTCTCCCAGTCGATAGTTTAGTGGTGAACACAAGAGCTACATGTATTGAAGCGGAAAACTAATTAGCAAGATTTCTTAATCAAGATAACAAATAGAACGACCCGCTAATGTCATGGACGGAGGAAAATATAATACAAAGCAGTGCCTAATTTATCTGTGTTGATCTGTTGTGAAACGAAATCGACCTAAGTACTTTACAATCATAAGAAGTAAACAAAGACAGATGACGGCAGAGTGCAAGAAAGAAACGCCGAACCTCTGATTGATTTAGTTGCAAGTCTTTGCCAGATTAACAGCTCTCTGATTGGCACTTGTTTATGTGACACCCCGCGATTCAAAATCTGACTATGGTCCAGCTCCCACACCTTTCTCCTGACCTTGTATAAAAGGGTTAACACTGAGATGCTATGTTCAGAACACGAAGATTTATAAGCTGGTTTGGACCTAATTGAACTACCAAGGTGGGAATAATTCCACTAGAACAAAACATGTTGGCCACTAGGGGCTGAAATCAGAATACTAATAGACTGGGGCATTACATTCCCTCTCCTTCAAGGCTAAAATCAACTTACTGCATTCACAGCAGACAAACACTCAGAATCTCCCCTCATTGTCACAGCCATGCCATGTCCCCTCTACAGGCCAACATCCATGCGCTCATTTAGCAAGAGTACTGGCTCTGATACTACGTCTAACATCACACCTCCAAACTCTGTTTATAGTCTAGCTTGCACATGGAATGGGTCTACATTTGCATAGCGCATCTCTTACACAGAGGCGGTATATATGTTTGAAATACGAAGGCTTATAAACTGTCCAACCTTATTTTGGACTACCAAAGTGGGATAAATTCCACCAGAACAGGTCACATGGCCCCAAAATCATAACTCATGGGCCGCGTACCATGGTTTGTCACTTTTATTTGGTCATTTTAGTTCTCCATACCCATACAACTGCTCAAAATCCTCAACTTCCTAAATATATCCTGACTATCTTCCAAGCTAAATGCTAGACTTTGATTGATTTTATCTTGCTACATCATCCTCCCTTTGTATCAGCCTCTACTGTACTTTTTGGAAACACCCTTGTGGTCCTTTGAAATGGCAAGACAACAAAACATAGTTTATAATTACCCACATTTGAAAAAACCTGAATATTTTGTCTCATATATCAATTGCACAACAGTGAGGATCTAATTTGTCTATCCAGACAGCGCAAGTGGCAACGTACATATACACCTATCAATCCAGTATATCTAAGCTTAGTGAGAGCCTGAGAGAGGGTGCTCTCCCCCGCCGGTGACCACTCCGGTCCCGGCGTCCACTTCCCACCCGACAACGGTCTCCTCGACCTCGCCGGCCATCTCAAGTCTTGCTCTCCCTCACCGACGAAGGTTACCCCGACTCCATTGGGCACCGCAAGTTCTTCATCTTTTGGAGGTAACACCATTGGAGGCATAGAGGAAGATGGCAGTCTCAGGTGTTTCTACCGAGCAAAGATTCTCTATCCTTTCTAGGGAGTGCTTGACGGCAAGGTAACTTGTCAAGGATCTTTCTGGTGTCCTTTAGCTCAAGGCGCAGATCATGCCTTGGAACGAGCTAGATCCTATGACCTTTGTTTCTGTTTCCATCGAACATCCTCTTCAAAAGTTCACTTCTTTCAAAGCTGTTCTTTCTCCAACCTTCCTTCGCCCATGATCGTCGCGGGCAATCGTTCGGTCTCAGCCTCCCTTTGCTGCCAAGCCACGTGTTCTTGGCTTCTTGAGGAAAGTTGGGTGGCCTTTGGCTTTGGTTCTTCTTTCTCTTGCCTTGTTCTTTACGGATGGATTCCTCCAAATTTAATTTTGGCATTGGGATTGCCTTTGAGCAAAGGATTCAGGATTGCCTTAACTCAAAGGTAACTCTGGATAGGAAACTAGCAGGAAAAGGCTTTCACCTGCTAGTATCTTTCAGTCAAAACAGATTTCGTCTCACCTCAGACTCTGTGAACCTATGCTTGCAATCCGTTTTGGGGGGCCACTATGACCTCTTTCAGGCTGAAGAACTGGATGATTAGATTTTCAAATTCACAGTCAGTTCAAGAGAAGTGGGTTTTCTCGTCATTGATAGGGGCTTCCTGTCTTCGGATTTCTTCAAGCTATCTTTTTTTCTCCTGAATGACAAAGGGTTCAATCAAGCTCTACGTTTTGCAAAGAAGGATTCTGGACCCTCATTCCATTGGCAGACTGTGAAGTACAAAAATAAAGGCTCAACATTGAAGCAGGTAATTCCAGCACGCCTTCCTTCTGGGCCTTTTCCTCCTGATCAGAATAGCTCTCCCTCTTTTGCCTCAGTGGTTAGACATAATATTCCCCTAACAGGGGCTAATGCTATCCCTATTAGCAATAAGAGAAACGGCTTTAGGCCTGATAGTATCTCAGGGAGACCTCTTAACAATCCCAAAGGATTAGGCCTTGCCTTCCCTGAGTCAGAACTCTCTCTACCTCGCCTCTCGGTCTTCTAAAGAATCCAGTACCTAGAGAGAAGATCAGTTTTTGAAAGATTACAGAATCCAATGCAACAAGTATCGAGGTTCAGCTACAATTCAAGGAAAAGATATGTCAGTCAAAAGACTTCTGATACAAAATCCTGAAAGGGGATTCTATCAGACTATGCTACTGTTCACAGTGGCCAAGGAGAACGAGCAACCTCCAACTACCCGCTTAGGGCCACCTCAAGACAGCCTACTTGCTGGCATTGTAAGCAACCGAGGCATAGATTCCAAAGTTGCCTTAATTGGCTAGATTTACAGAGGTTTAAAGCTTCTTTCACTGCAGCACCATCGAGTAACTTTTCACCGGTCTCTGCCTTAAGTAAATGGCCTAAAGGCGTTGGGCTTAACTGGTTCAAAGGCCGTCTCGAGACACACACTGGGCCTATTTACTCAAGCCCACCAGTTTGCTCCTCCTTGGCCGAGTTGGGGCAGGTAGCGCGCAGATATCGAGGAAACGTCCCTTCGGCTACTTCATTTCCCACTACCGATCGGCAACCAGTCACCCCTCGCCAAGAACAATCCTCTTCCCTCATCGCAATCTCCGGCGAAAGTCTACGTCAACCACCATAGATGGCCTTCCTCAATGTCGATCCTGAACCTTTGCTGTTCCCCAGCTTCAACCGAGTTCTGGTTCAAGGAAGACCAAAGTTCATCAGGGTGGTTACTCCAAGATCGCCACCAGGGAATGAAGATCTAGCAATCGTCACCGTCAACAACTTCCCTCCCGGTGAGATTCCTTTTGCCGACGTCCAAAATGTTGTAGTCGGTCTGATCGAGGATGAGTTGGAACTCCACATCCAAGAAATCCAGCGCTGCCCCTTTCATAGAGCTCAGGCTTTTGTCAGACTAAATCGAGCAACAGATAGAGATGCTTTGGTTCAACACAGCCCATTCAACCGGAATGGATTGTCCTTTTCCTTTGTGCATCACAATAGGGGGGCCAATGCTAGGAGAGTAATCTTCAACAGGGAATGCTGGCTGCTTTTGATAGGATACCCTCTGGATTCTCGGAATATTGATGATATTAGAGATGCCATTAAATCATTTGGGAGGCTGATATGCTGGCAGAAAGATAACATCATGGCCCGGGTGGTGGTGAAGGCTAGAGTGACTGATTTGGAGGACGTGCCACACTACTTGATTTTCTCAGAAGGTGATGATTTTGAAGGTGTTTCAACAACCGTACAGGTAGAAATAATGCAACAAAATCCTCTAGGTGGGTTCTTGCAGGATGAAGACATTCCACCTCCAGGATTTGAGGATAATTTTATCTTCCCCAGTTTTCACAATCAGCCACAACAGCATGACCAACATCTGCAAGACCACCAACAGCAGCATGAGCAGCAACTTCTGGAACAAGCACAGAACAATCAACAAATTGAACAACTCCCAGATCTCAATGAAGATCCTGATGAAGAGGAACATATACAGGAGCAGATGCAAATGCTGCTTGATGATCTTCAGGATCAAGCACCTGAGCAAGGAGACATTCAACATGAAGAAGGACAGATAGAGATGGATTTACAGTTGAGCCTGTCTGCCCCCCTTAATTCATCTTCGACTGAAGAAGGCAACGGCAAGCAAGCAAAGTTGTTAAGTGAAGACACCCAAGAACATGAGGGACAGGAGGAAGAAGTCCAAGGACAGGAGATTGTCCTGGCCATTCCCGCCATTCAAAATATTCAAGGGCATCAACCTGGGTAGGCCAATAATGAATACCTGATGCAGCCCCAGGAGCCAGCTATGGAGGCCCAGAACATGCAACTGGACAACTACCTGCCGGAATTCCTTCACCCAATTCAACCAGCTCAAGCGGCAGGCCCAGGTAACATGTTAAACAACGACCTCAACCTCAACATGTTCAGGGTAGAATCTCTTCCCAACTCTGTAGCCGATCCTGGATGGGCCGCCTGGCTGAGGGAGGGGAAAAAGGCAAGAAGCACCAGTCCAGACCTGCAACAACTATGGGACAGATTCTTCACAGTGGATAGTTCCCTAGAAAAGGTGATCTCTCTACCCAACGAATGGGCACCTTTCTTTACATTCAACCTTTTGAACTCCAATAAGTTTGAATGGGCATGCTCTTTTTTATCCTCAAAGGCAAGTCAACTGTTATTAACTGGTGCCAGTAACAGTAAAACTGTGTCTATTTCAATCCCAAGATCTTGTCCCAAACAAGTTCTGACCAAGACAAAGTTGAGAATGGATTTAACTCTGATTCTAATTCTCGTGGCTAGAAAAAAACAAAGGTTTCAGCACCCTTGGTGGAAACAGAAGCCAGAAGGAGTCCAAGAATTAGGACTCGGAATGCGGGATTCAAGCACTCCAGCTGCACTTCTCGGAACTGTCTTGCATGTGCAGCAGTCCCACCGAGCCTCCCCACAAAAACGTTGGTAGCCCTGGGAGAAGACTTTTGCAAAGTCAGCAAAGGAACTTTATCTGATGAAAATCTCAGGAGGAAAACAGTTAAAATCAAGGTGATAGGAGACAAAGAAGGAACAAGATCCAAGAAAAACAAGAACGATGAGATGTCTCAGGAACTGGAAGAAGGGGAATGCTCGGGCACAGGCTCCAGGACCTGAAACCATTTTGGTCCTTCTGGAATCTCGTCTTCTCTTTGCCTTTTTTTATGTCATCAAACAATGTTTGGAATTCTGTGGAGAGGTTAACACCTCATCCAACTTTGTATTTTGTTATGGGTAGTCGTCTTCAGAACAATGTGATGTATGTGATTGTCTGGAAGGCTTTTCAGCAATATAGCTGGAATATCACAATCCTGGCTGCAATGTCGTATTTTGGTTCACAGAACACGAGCAAGGTTTTGACAGATGTTAATCACAGTAGGATTTGCTCTTATGAATTCGCAGCACCCATCCAATTCCTCTTATGAATCACACACAAAGAGATAGAGCTTGGGTCATACTTTCTTGGAATATCAGGGGGATAAACTCTATAGGAAAGTGGGAAGCTATCAACAGCAAGATTAAAGAGTCTAGTTGTGACATTCTATGCTTACAAGAAACAAAAAGAGAGGATATTGACTCAGGATACATTAAAAAGTTCTGTCCCCCCCCCCCAAATGGATGCCTTTGTCTTTCTACCCTCGATAGGAAACTTAGGAGGTTCCCTCATTGTCTGGAATAGTTCAAAATTTAGTGCAAGTCTTGAACTTCAGAATGATTATGCTCAGACAGTACTAATCAATTGTTTAGTATCTGGATATTCATGGTACCTCACCAATATATATGCTCCATGTACTTCGGAAGGGAAAGCAACATTCATCAGATGGTTTAAAGAAATTGACATTGCAGATGAGGATAAGTGGCTGATAGTCGGAGACTTCAATCTCCTCAGACGACCGGAAGACCGGAATAAGCCAGGGGCTAACTGTCAAGAAATGCTAGCTTTTAACAATGCCATTAGCAAATTAAGACTCATTGAATTGCCCCTAAAGGGATGCCACTATACTTGGACAAACAAACAGAGAAATCCTCTTCTAGAGAGACTGGATTGGTTTTTCACTTCGATAGCTTGGACCACCTTCTTCCCTAACTCAACGGTAATGGCTCTCTCTAGAGACACATCTGATCACACCCCATGTGTCATAACTATGCAAACGAAGGTGCCCAGGCCGGCCACATTCCGTTTTGAGAATTACTGGTTGCAACATGAACACTTCACTCCCATATTACAGCATGCTTGGAATTTGCCATTGGATCATTTGGACCAGGCTAAAAGAGTAACAGCTAAATTCAAAAACCTCCGTCGAGTCTTGAAAGCTTGGAAAGCCCAGTTACCAAATTTAGCCACTACAATTCAAAACAACAAAACCATTTTACAGTTTATGGACATAATTGAAGAATCTAGGGATCTGACTATTGAAGAATGGAATTTCAGGAAAGAAATACAGTTGCATCTGGAAAATCTATTACACCAACAAAAAATCTACTGGAAGCAAAGGGGGAAAGTCAGGTGGATCAAGTCAGGAGCTGAGTGTACCAGATTCTTCCATGCACAAGCTTCAGTTCGAAACCGAAAGAATTCTATCACACATCTATACTCGGATGATTGAACGCAAATCACAAAGCATGAAGCAAAAGCTGAATTATTATGGAAATCGTTCAAAGACAGAATGGGTACATCAGAATACACTCACATGTATCTTGATTTACAACATTTACTACAACGCGAGACAAACCTTCAGTGTCTAGAGGAACCATTCTCAGAAGAAGAAATTGACAATGTTATATCACAGTTGCCAAATGATAAGTCACCAGGACCAGATGGATTTAATGGAGAGTTCCTTAAAAGAACATGGAATATTATCAAACAAGATTTCTATAATTTAGTTCAATGCTTCTTTCATGGAGATTTATGCTTACAGAGTATCAATTCCTCCTTCATAGCCTTACTGCCGAAAAAGGAAAGTCCTCTATATGTTGGAGATTTTAGACCAATATCCCTGCTTAACTCAACCATTAAACTAATAACAAAGCTCCTAGCTCAGAGACTGCAACAAGTCATAAGATCTCTTATTCATAAAAATCAATATGGTTTTATCAAAACAAGGAATATCCAAGATTGTCTAGCATGGGCCTTCGAATTCCTACATATATGCAAAAAGTCGAAGAAACAAATAGTGGTTCTCAAGCTGGATTTCGAAAAAGCATTTGACAAGATTGAGCATAAAGCCATCATAGAAATCTTAAAGCACAAAGGATTTGGCACCAGATGGGTTCAATGGATTCAACAAATCCTTTGTTCTGGGACATCATCAGTTCTATTGAATGGAGTGCCGGGAAAATTCTTTCACTGTAAAAGAGGAGTCAGGCAGGGCGATCCCCTATCACCTCTTTTGTTTGTACTCACAGCAGATGTATTACAGTCTATTCTTAATCATGAGAAAGAATTAGGGAACCTAAACCTCCCTATCCAGGAAGGGGCAGGAATGGATTTTCCAATAGTTCAATATGCTGATGATACTCTTCTCTTCATGGAAGCCTGCCCTAATCAGTTGAGGGTTCTGAAAGAAGCTTTACATATCTTTGCTCTGTCAACCAGCCTCAAAGTTAATTACGCTAAATCAGTGATGATGCCTATCAATATTACAGAAGAAAGACTCCAATTTCTAGCACAAAGCTTTGAATGTCAGCAAGGATCTCTCCCATTCACCTATCTGAGTCTGCCACTTGGGTTAGTCAAACCCAAAATCGAGCACTTCATACCGCTCATTCAAAGGGTGGAGAAAAGATTGAATTCGATGTCTATGTTCCTCAGCCAAGGAGGGAAGCTTGAAATGGTTAACTCGGTTCTTTCCTCGTCAGCGGTTTTCTTTTGTTCGACTATTAAATTACATAAGGGTGTCATAGCACAGATAGACAAATTCAGAAAACATTGCCTTTGGAGGGGGTCAGATCCAAATTCTACAAAACCATCAAAGGCAGCCTGGCATATGGTTTGTCACCCTAAGGAAAATGGCGGTCTAGGGGTGATAAACATAGTTTCGCATAATGAAGCCATGTTATTGAAATTTCTACACAAATTCTACTCCAAAGAAGACATACCGTGGGTAACGTTACTATGGAACAAGTATTATTTAAATGGAAAGCTTCCAGTAGGGCAAAGTAGAGGTTCCTTTTGGTGGAAGGACATACTTAAATTACAAGATAAGTATAAAGGAATTGCGTCAGCTACAATAGCAAATAGCTCTACTGTGTTATTTTGGAATGATTTGTGGCAAGGGGCAATTCCAGCACAACTCTTTCCAGAACTACTATCCTTTGCAAAGGATACAAATGCAACCTTCAAGTCAGTCAAAGAAAAGCAAAATTTCATAGAAAATTTCAACACTCCCTTATCAACAGAGGCACATGACCAGTTTATGATTTTGCAACAACGGACCGCCGAAATTCATTTGGAACTACACAATGATATCTGGTTCTATATATGGGGATCACCTATATTTTCTACCAAGAGGGCATACCATTCCATCATGGGTTCTAGGAATGTACACCAAGCATTCAAATGGCTATGGAAATCGAAATGTCAAAGGAAACATAAAATCTTCTTCTGGTTACTGCTCGTGGACAGACTAAACACGAGAGATCTTCTAAGAAGAAGACAGATGGCACTGGAGTCTTACAACTGCGAGCTCTGCATCAGACAAAAAAGAGAGACGGCATATCATTTATTTTTCCGCTGCAACTTTGCAAAAGCTTGCTGGAGAAGTATTGGGATTACTTATGTGCATACAAGGCCGATCTTGAACATATTAGAGCAACTAAGAAGGAAATTAGGAACACCGTTTTCTATGGAGATTATAATCCTGATGGAGTGGAGCATCTGGACAACAAGAAACAACTGGATGTTCAACAATATTGATCCTCTCAGCTTGGATTGTAAGCAGAAATTTGTCTCTGAACTCAAGGACCTCTTGCTCCGGATCAAATCAAGACATCGTTCTCGGCTCGAAGAATGGATTCAATCCCTTTAAAGTTTTTTCTGCTTGTACCTCGTTTTCTTCTTTTTCGTTTTCCGACTTAATTCTCCTGCTCTTTTGTCTCTTAGATGTATTTATTTGGTTTCAAACTTTTCTACCTATATATATAATTAATCAGTAGGGGCTTTCAACCCCTCCTGTTCTTTCAAAAAAAATTTTTGTCTATCCATATCTTGTTTGTAATTTTAGTACACTTTAATTGCTTAGCAAAGATGAAGTCAGCATAATAGCAACAACCTCAGTGATGTGATGGGGGTTCAAGTTAAAGCTAGTACCGAATTTGTAGCAATAATTCCTTCAGTTTCTTCATAAATATAGCTTGTCTACCATGTCCTTGATTTGTAGCTTTGGTGTTTGTTATAATCCTGATTTCAGTTTGTCAAAAGCATTAATTAGGTATACTTTGCTATCCAAACTGAAAAGTCCGTAGATTTGTATTTCCTCTTCCAACTGATTCACTAAAACTCAGTTATCAGCCAAACATATATGGCAATGCTTAGTTATGTATACCAGTTGCATCCTAATTAGTTGGAAGATAACTGGAAATTTAGTCTTCAAGTTCTTAAGTTCATCTATAAAACTTAAGTTAGCATAAGTAATTAGGTACAGAATTAGGATGCAACTGGTATACATAACTCAGCCCATGTATGTCCACGTAAATTTAGTCTTCAAGTTCTCAAGTTCATCTAAAAACGTAAGTTAGCATAAGTAATAGAGGCTCAGCACCCTCCTGCAGTCTGACTCTAGATCCGCCCGTGCCCATGTCCAAATCCTAGATCCACCTCTTCATAGAACAATCTAGTCATTGCAGTGAGCGAACTTAGGATGCAGTTCACGGGTTGAGTATTAAGAATTTTTAGAGAAAGGATAAAGTTCGGCCTTTTGCATCATCCAATACATACGGCAATTATTGATTATGACCTCATCACATCAATGAAAGGTTTAGAAAATGGTAGTGCTAAAAGCTTCTGAACTATATGATAACTCATATCAATCATATAATCAGGAATGGAATTGAGCATCCAGTCTGTGATCACACCTTTGATGGAGTCATTGCGACCAGAGTTCCGCCACTTAAATGTTGTTCATTCGGAGGGAGTGGTGCGTCCCTTGAGGGAGGAGGCTTCTACTGTCAAGTTATGGCTAGCACGATTGGCCAACCTTTTGAAGTGTGCTGAGACAAGTGGAGAGCATACTTGCATTTCCGCCATTTGCTTAGGAGACATATTCTTGACCGCAGGATTCGTAATATCAAGTCTGCATAGGTTCTTTGGTGGCGAACTATATTCCAAGTTTCCAACTTGTGAGTCTATACTTCTTATGAAGTATGATTGTTAGCACACAAAACCATTGCTAGTTTGTCCCGTGGTAGGCACAATAGATTTACAAGCAATGTGATATGTCGCATAACCACCCGTTTTCTAAACTCTAAAGGACCAAGCCTTCTAGGACTTGTAAGTTGAAACAACTTCTGACAAACAGAAGGGACATCATGCCGTTTATGATAGGGTGCATTTTTCTTCCTTCGTCATGCTCCATCAAGCATAAAACTTCAGTCTTATAAGAAATAACAGAAAGATTTATGGTGGCGTTATTAGTTTTTGTATCCTTGTTAATGAGTACAAGGCTCTTCAGTGTCATGCGATCTTCCATGCATGCCTTTTCTTTCCTCTGTTTTCCTGTGTCTTCTCTGTTTTCGGCCACTGGAAGGGGACAGTATGTCAACGGAATTCATCATTTGTTCAGTCAACTCCCATTCCATTTCCGTCAGACATGGTAATTTTTCTAAATAGCCAAATGAATTCATGCAAAAGTGAGAAGAGTAAGATGCGAGTTCACAAATTTCGTTAGTTCTGCTGGCGAACAAACAAAAGAAAGTCGGAATCCCATAATACGAATTGCTGGCGTTTTAATCAGTTCAGATTGGGATGCAGGAGCTGGCTCTTTCAGTAAATAAGGGGAATTAAAGGAATGCCTATTCACAAATCTTAAGTTTTACTGATGGGAAGAAATTTTCTTATCAAATTTCCTTTCACAAGAACTGATTCCATGCAACTGTGTGCATGTTACAAATGTACAAAAATCAGAGAACTATTCCGATAGAAAAGAATCTGGATACGCATCTACATGTAACGTCACTCTGTATTGTCTAGATGAACGACGTTCCTCTACATTGTGTCATTAACTAACTGGGTCTTTTTCCCAAAGAAAAACTAAAAGGATCTTGACTTGTGTTTTATATGGTGAAACACCATTTTTATCATCTTTGTATCTCAACATTCTCATCGGCAGTCCATTTCTCATGTACAAAAGATATCCACTCCAACGGTAGCAATATAATGCAGCCACCTTTTGCAGCAAAATACCCAATCAGGGATGGGCAATCCGCCTCCAAAAATACTCTAAAACACAGGTCCAGATGTGAGTGAAAGGCGAACAGAACAGAGAACCTTCGCAGCCTGTCTGACACAGGCTTGACAACAAAACCGAGAACGGCCCAAGCGGGAGACAGGAGTTCCATCATTACTTTTTTTATATCTAACTTAGGCCCAACTTGATTTACTAAACTGTATGATGCATGGTTCAATCACAAGTAAGAGGAATATGGGAGAACTCACAACTTTTACTTGGGCCATTCAGGAGTAATGCATGAGATTGAGTTTGTGCATCCATTAAGCAACAAACTCAAATTTACCTAATATTCCCTGCACAATTATTTCTGTTGTTTTTATGTCCAACTTGGTCTGCTCAGAACAAGGAGCGTACGTGTATTTCTCCGTACATAACAATACGACAGCTTATGTTCACGGAGGTTTGTTGCTATTTTTTTCTAACAGAAAAATAATTAGTAAAAACTATTGCCAACTTGATAAAAACGAAAAAAAAAAACAAATGCCAGCTCATGCGTGCACGATACTGAGAGAAAAGGTATCGTTTTCTTGAGGCACATGCGTACACATAACGACTTGGAGTGCAACAAAGAAATGTTAAGCCTTCTAATTAGTTAACTAACAAGTAGAACAAGTCTTTGCTAAATAAGCAACATTCCGAGAGTCTCCTGACCAGGACATGCGTTATATACGTTGATCCATGTCTGGTCTAATGTGCAAGAGCACAAGCTAGCCTTGATGAGCGGACCAATGGATCACACTTGTTCAACCTTATATGCTGATGTTTCTTCATCATGTTTTTCCCTACCATCCTCCTGATCTACCTCAGGTTTCTTCTGCTCTTTCTCGTCTTTCGCGTTCTTCATCGGGTTAACCTCGCTACATGGTTCAATCATAGCCTCCTTGCTTTTAGCCCACAACACACTGTAAAGTCCTCCAATAAGGAGGATTCCGCCCAAAATGCTGCCAGTGAGTAAAAAAATACAACACGAAGATTATCAGCAGCTCCGGATGCATTCATTCATGAAGAATCGATGCAAACTCGTCCCCTCTATTAGTATAAAAATATTACTACTTACCTTCCAAGATGAACAATCTCCCCCAGGAAGAATGAGGAGCAGAAGATTGTCAAGACGAAGCAGAGGGGAAACCACATCGCGAGGAAGACGGGACCTTTCATTTCCACGCACCATACTTGGAGGTAGTTGCACACCCCAGCAACTACAAATCCCTGGGCCATCGATTGAACCGCCCATGA
The DNA here is from genome assembly GCF_000263155.2 of Setaria italica. Classification (NCBI taxonomy): domain Eukaryota; kingdom Viridiplantae; phylum Streptophyta; class Magnoliopsida; order Poales; family Poaceae; genus Setaria; species Setaria italica. Next base: position 11,686,526 of record NC_028451.1, read on the forward strand.
AAGAAGAAAAGCAAAACGTTAATTTTCTTATTTACTCCATGTTACCAAAGTTTACCTGTTTTTTGTTTATTCATTCCATAAACATATAGTTGTTGCACTGGAAACTGTTCTTTTTTTAGATGGAAAAGGTACGGTGAACTTTTAGCCTCTATACTGACAGCTTCTATACTAACATACTAAATTAAATAGTTTAGTGAGAATTATTGAAGTGAATTTCCCATCTTTTATATTAGTTCAATATTTTGAATTGAACTGGTCGATGCATGAGGAAGCAATATATTATTATTACAGTGTATAGAACGGCGAGCAAGCTGATGTCTAGCCCGAGCTTCCACTGTGAGATGTCCCTTTCGGCCACGACTGCCACTACGAACAACTGCACTGTGCTGAAAACGGACTGTGTTACAGTTACAAGCATCTTGTTGGGGTACTCCTTCAACAGGGCAGTCTGCATACAATGCACGAATACATCATTATGTTTGTAATACAGAATAACTTGTTTGCTTGCAATTCTTCCACCATTAGTCTAATGCATGGATTGACGACCATGAACAGACCTGCAAGATGATCCACAGAGACCATATCATGTCACCCAGGAGCTTGAGGAATGTCCCCTTGATCCATGTCACCTGCCCCGCAGGAACTGAGGAAGTCTGACCACTGTGGAATGCATGGTGATGGTTTACAGGGCTTAATGATGGCCCAGCAAAGAAGGCGATGAGGAAAATTCCTGCGAGGCAGAGCGCTACACCGGTTAACTTGGCTATTCCATATGCGCTTTTCAGTTTTACCACCTCCATCCTGCACATAATTCAATTAACAAACAAGCATTTGTAACTGGTTGGTCAATGCAATTGAATTAAATCAATAGGTCTTATAGTAGCAGTGTACCTTAACAACAAGGCTAAGCAGAAGATGGTGACAGGTTTGGAGTTGCTAATTGCTGTTTGCACAGTTGCTGATGTGAACCTTAGTGCTAAATTCAATAGATTTATGGCACATGTGTTTCTGCAAATGAACACACCATTAGTTATATATATACATCTTAAAACAATATACCACCCAAAGGAGTAATCTTTCTACAATATATCACTTTGTTGAGTTGATTGAAATATAAATACAGTACACAAGTAAATATATGCACAATCATGTACATATATACATGTACCATCTTTGCAATGGAAAACGGTTAGTTTGAGCCTGAAGATGGTAGTCCAGCATTATGGTCATACCCGATTAAGGCACATAAGAAAAGCTTCAAGAGCAATCCAAACGACATAGAACACATATTTTTCCTGCAAATTGAACAGAAGAAACTTCAGTGTGCGGATCTGAAACCAGGAGATCAAGTCACTAGTTTCCGTGCACCCAATTTAATTACGAGTTATTAGTGAGTTGGTTACCTTTCACGAAAAATGGCAATAGGCAGAAGCAAGACTGTTGCCGCTAACTGGCAGTAGAAGGTGAAGACGAAGGTGTTAAACCCCTGGTTGAAGGCCGCCTTGAGGATGACGAACATACCGGTGTAAATGACTTGTATGATGATTGCTACTACGTAAGGCTTCTTGGCGTCCATCTCATTCATGTTGTAGCCTGTGGAGGAACATGAAGGAGAATGGGAGGGGGTATATATGTGGGAACGAAGAGGAGGGAAGGAAGGTGAAAGAAAGCAGAGGGAATATTCAGCTGCGCTGGAGACCATCGATGATGTTTGGTTACCTAGAAACGGAGTTACTGGAGAAATAGGGAACTTAATCAGGGCAGTGAGTTGCTGCCAATGTGTAGGAAGAAACTCTAGGCCTCAACTTTTAGTACACTAAGACATATACAGAAAATATTTACACACACACAGAGAGAGAGAGAGAGAGAGAGAGTAGTAGAACAGAGAGGAAAGAGAGTAGTGCAGGTCAAAATTGTGTTTATCCGAATCCACGTGTCCATCTGGTGGGCTGCTATGCATCTGAATGCACAGAAGGTGTGAAAGGCATAAGAATAGCGGAGTCAACTCTGCACTGGTCGAATCATGCAACATCCGCATCTCAGAAATGTACTATTGTATTCAGAACCGATGGTGTTCCCACATCTGATGGACGAAGCATGTGAGCTTTATTAATTAGCCCGCTAACCGCGCAACCAAGTTCGCACCACCCGCCGGCCATGCATGCAAAATTGCTCTGTGGTAGGATTTCTTATAGTTTAGTATAGGAGTACTAAATTATGTACTCCATCCCTTAACAAAAAAAATGGTGTGGAGTACAAAAAATTGTCAACCGTTTCACATTTGGTCGTACAAAAAGTTTTGGGTACGAATATGATACAAGTAGAGTATTTGTTTTAAGAAGTTGTTTCACAAAAAGACTATAAATTTCCATGTTTTATAAATATGTTATGTGAACAAGTACCAGCTAAAGTAGTGTTTTAGAAACCATATTCTTAGGAATAAATAGTTGGGTTGTCAACTACTTCAGCCAGTCAGCCTAGGCATCTCACCGAGAGCATAGTTTACTGAACTTTACTGCAGCTCTACTTTATACTAATTATTTGTTTTGATGAGGAACGAAAAACGAGAGATTCCTGAGTACACTGTGAACAAAAAGTATGCTCGCCAAGTGCATGAACGAAACATCGCCGCCCTCTAGTTTTTAACTACTAACAAGGAAATCTGTAGATCGATCCGATAGTACGTGTTCAACTCATACGAGTCAACATGCTCATGTATTACTCATCGTGTCCAAAGATTTTCTAGTTAAGCCTTACCAAAAATTATAATCTTATTATTACTAATGCAAGGTTCCTTTTGCATTTCCATATTAATTCTCAGGAGAATTACTAGAAAAAAAAGATAAACCTAAAAATTCTCACAAAAATTTAAAACACCTAGCCATCTATATGGTATACTCTAATCATGGTCAATGGATCTGTTATAATATTTTCTAAAAATTGCCAGTTTGCCCCTATGAGAATAATGTAAAGTAACTCCAAAATCTCTTATCCACACATCGCATTATGAAAAGTAATATAAGTAACCTCCTAATCTACATACAAATTACCCACATATGCTACATAAAATCTAAAATGCCAACATCTACATTTATTTAAAAATGACATATAAAATCCTTATTCTACATATAAATTACATATATAGTCATTACTTATTTATGTAATTATGTTATTATTGTTAATGTAAACATCATAATGTGTGTCACCATGTAGACCATGACTAAATGTACGGAGGAAATGATTAAAAAATCATATTAAATATCACTACTGGAAAACTGAGCATTTGTCGAACGCGTTAGTACCGGACGGTTTTGCGTCCGATACTAACGCGCAGTGTTAGTACCGATCGTCACGCACAGTGCCACCGGAGCCCCGGTAGTACCGGTTTGGAGTCTCAGCCGGTACTAAATGGCAGCACATGTACCGCATGGCCAACGGCTAGATTCCCTAGGAAGCCATTTAGTACTGGCTAGTGGGTGGAACTGGTACTAAATGGTGTTCATGGATGTTAGTACCGGTTGGTATCTTCAACCGGTACAAATTGAAACCATTTAGTACCGGCTCAACCCACCAGTCGATACTAAAGATAACCCTATAAAATGAGCTGCTTCTTCCTCCCCGAGCCTGAGCTCAACCATTCGACCAAGAGCTCGAGCTTCTTCTTCACTCAACTTAGGGGAGGTAAAGGTTAGCAACTCCCTCCTCTCATGGTTAGTATTCTATATTTTATGTTTTGTAGCTAGAATGGAGAGTATTTTTGCTAGAATGAGGAGAGAATGGAGAGTTTTTTAGAATGAGTTTTATGTTAAAAATGGAGTACTTGTTGATTTTTTAGAATGAAGAGAATGGAGAGTTTTTTAGAATGATGGGAATGGAGAGTTATTTAGAATGAGTTTTATGTTACAAATGGAGTATTTGTTGATTTTTTAGAATGAGATAATGGAGAGTATTTTAGAATGAGGATAATGGAGCGTTTTTTAGAATGATTTTTATGTTACAAATGGAGTACTTGTTAATTTTTTTAGAATAAGGAGAATGGAGAATGAGGAGAATGGAGAGTTTTATTGCAAAGACTAAATATTATAAGCACATTTACTCTATTTTTCCCTACGCAACTGAGATTTCAACCTTCAGGCTCATCTCAATTTCTACAGGACACATTAGTTTACCTCTCCATTATCCAAGATTTATGATAGTGTATGTGACCGTCCATGTGAAGCGAAAGAGAGTGCACTCATCCATGCTCTAGCTTATAATGATAAAGTTCTAGGCTTTACGATTAGAGATTTTAACTATGTTTCATATCTAAGGAAGCGAAGAAGAGTAGTATGAAATATGAGTTAATGCATGGATGTACCCTACCCTTTTCTTATGGATTTGAACTTGTTCTCTCTGAGACTTTAAGTATTGATGTATATATTTTATTGCATATGCAATCTTCTCTGAGTGTTAAGTATTAATGTATATATTTCATTACATATACAATCTTTTCTGAGTGTTAATAATTTGAATGGGTTGATACTTGTGAGACTTGGATTTGAATGGGTTGATATATTAACGTAATATTATTAGTAAAAGCTCCAACGGATACGAATACGAATTATAAAACAATAGGAAAACGAAAGCGAAAAAAAGAAAAAGGAATAACATTGAGTACCGGTTAGTAAAACCAACCCATACTAATAAACTGCCATCCGCAACAGCGCGACACGGCTCGCATTTTGGTACCGATTGGTGTCACCGACCGGTATTAAATGGCGCATTTAGTACAGTTGAGCTAACTAGTACAAAATGACGTGGCATTTAGTACTGAACAAGCGGTACCGGGCGGATGCTCGGTACTAGAGAGGGTTACTGACCGGCAGTGTATGTAGCTCCAACCAATGGTTCAATTAATCACATGTCAAATAAATATGAGAGTGTAATGAAAAGTGAGGAAAAAAAACTATAAACTTGGATTGGAAAGGGTATAGAGTAATTGCTAACTAAATTTGGCCACCATCGATGCACTGCCAAAATAACTGGTTCCACCACAAGATACCTAATTAATTGGGTATGGGCGCAATTCCTTTTTTTATTAATTTGAATTTCTATTCATTTATCTGCCATGGAATACGAAATTTTAACTTATTGTAATTTGACACTCAATTATTACTTAATATATAAGTTTGTTTTTGGAAATAGTCTTAGTTTTTGTTTTTGCAAGTGTATGGAGTCTTAGTTTTACTTGAGCATATATAGAATCTTAGTTTTACTTAATCATATCTAGAGTCTTATTAGTTTTGCTTAAACATATCGGTCTGGTGGCTTCTGCTTCGTCGTGACACATCAGAGCTTGCATTTCAGTGGTGATGCAGGCATCATGATCCACGTACCTTTCCTTCAAAACAATCGGATCGGTTGGTTCGGTCGCAACTTGCGTGATTGATCAGTTGCCTAGTATTACATATATTCCATGGTTCACAAGTAACAACGGCAGTTTCATTTCGTCAGCCTAATCTTCCCTTCATTATTTAGGCTTGAAGTCTTATTTGACAAAAAAAAATGCATAAACATGAGACTGCCACCAGCAAACATCCTGCATCATGGCCAGGCTTTAGTCTTGCGGTGGCTGCTAGCCTGCTACTACCAAGGGCGCGGGATATCCGCCTCGATGAACACCCTTCTAGCTTTGCAGAGAATCGCTGGGATTTTATTTGCTCCAGTTCCGCTGCGCCACGCTGCTTCGATGTGCGATGCCGCACCGCACGGCCACATTGCCACCCAGTTCGGCCCATACATATATCTGCCTTGCATTAACATTCTATTATTGTACTAGTAAATTCTGACAAACCTAAGTCGAACTTTCTCATGTTTCACCCTATTTCAAATTTAATAAATACAAGATGTGCATAAGTTTAGAAAATGATGCATGGTTCATTTGGATTTTATTTAAATTTTTAAATATATTTGATTTGGAATCTAGTTCGAATTTGAATTATATCTATTTATACAAATAAAAACTTTTTTCTGAATTCCTAAACATAACCTGGGCCGAAGCCCACCTAACGAGCCGACCGAACTGAGCCCAGGCCTTCCTGTGTCTTCTCTGTTTTCGAGCGACTGGGGAATTTGATATTTCATCGTTTGTTCTGGGAACTTCCATTCAATTTCCATCAGACATGGTAAAAGTTTCCAGAATGACTTTAACGAGTTCATGCAAAAGTCAGAAGAATGAGATACAAATTCATTAATTTGATTTGTTCCACAGGCAAACGGACGAAAATAAACGCAATCCAAAATATGAATTAGTGGAGTTTTAATCATTTCAGATTGGGATGGAGAGCAGCCTCTGCAGTGGAGAGTGGCTGTATATTTATCTTTCGGGAGAGAGAGGCTGTATCTGAGCTACCGTTTAGAATCCAGACGCATGGAAACACATGCAAAGTGAAAGCATCAAAATCTTAGTCTAGTGATGGGAAGAATTTTCTTATCAGTTTTCCTTTCAGGAGACAACTAATTCGATGAAACCGGGCGTTATATTCAGTAGGAAGCATAAAGGGGATCTTGATACCTACAAATAACACAAGTAACCTCCCTCAATGTTGCCTGGGTGAACGACATTCCTCTACAGAAGAGGACCTTGCATGGTTGAGTTGGATTTTATTTGAACTTCTTAGTGAGGTTCAAATTTAATTCTAATACGAGATCGAACAAAGTAAAAACCTATTTCTGAATTCCTAAACCTGACCTGGGCCAAAACCTAACCCAGCCCAACGAACCTCTAACCTTAATCCCCATCTAATACAACAACCGGACCAAACTAGGCCGAAGCCAAGTCCGGCCCAGCGCGACCCCCTCCCTCTGTTTTCCTGTGACTTCTCTGTTTCCGATGGAACGACTTCCATTCAATTCCAATCAGACATGGTAATTTTTTTCAAAATGAGCTGAACGTGTTCATGCAAATTAAGAACAATGAGATACAAATTCCCAAATTTCATTTGCTCAGCAGGCAAACGGACAAAAAAATTGTTTGCAATACAGAATATGAATTTTGGCGCTTTAATCAGTTTAGAATGGCATGAAGAGCTTGCTCTGTAGTGGACAGGCTACATATTTATCTTTTAGGGGAGGAAGGCTCTATCCGGGCGTCCACTTAGAATCCAATTGTATGGGAACACATGAATTTGAATGATCAAAATCTTCAGGCGAGTGATGGGAGGAATTTGCTTATCAAATTTCCTTTCACGACATGACTAATTCAATGCAACCTTGCGTTATAATCCGCAGGAAGCATAAGCGCTATTCCGTATTACAGATGTACAGTAATCAGAAGAACTATTCCGATTGAAGGGAATCTAGATACCTATACTATATACATCTAACCTCACTCAGTGTTGACTGGGTGAGCGACATTCCTCTATATCGTGTCATTATCTAACAGGACTAAAGAACCTTGCCTTGTGCTTTCTATGGTCAAAACACCACTTTGATCATCTTTGCATCACAACCTTCTCATCAGCATTCCATTTTTCAGGTACAAAGGATATCCATCCCAATGGAAGCAGTGCAGCCAAACTTTGCAGCAAAATACCCAGAGGCAGGTTTGAGTAGTCCACAGAGGACACACCAATTAGAGTGGACAGTCCAACGCCGAATACTCCACTTACTATTGCTGAAAATACCAGTCCAGATGTGAAGAAGGCGAATAGAGAACCTTCGCAGCCAGGTGGGCAGAGACTTGACAGCAAAACAGAGAAAGGCAGCACCTTGAACTGAGCAATTGCTTCAGCAAGAGCTGAGAAACAAAGCACATGGATCTCATTTGGTATCCCTAGCATTAGGTTTATTTGTTTCACGAGGACCAAATCTGACAGAACTGCCACGGCATATAGCATCTGAACTCCAGCGATAAGGTGCCTCAAAGGGATTGTTTTAAGATATCGATTGTAGAGGACAGTTAGAGATAGAACCATGATTTGTCCCACGACTTTTGATAGACCGATAATTGATGGATCAAGCTTCAGATACTGTGTCTGAAAGCAGAACATCATTCCAGAAAGAATAGGCACAACAGCGAACGATGTCATGATCCATGTAAGAGGGTAGAAGATCCTCTCCTCCCTGATTACCATCATCAAGTTTGAGAATTGCTTGCGAAGATTGACTGCCAATGAGCTTCTGACACGACGACTTCTGGTGTTTCGTGGAGTACTTGGCAATGTCTCTTTTGTACTGAGGGACAGTGCCAGTTGGAAACCAAGAAGAACTGAGAAAGCCGTGAACATGATCTTTGGTTCCTGTGTTTTCAGCAGAACATAACCACCAGACAAGTTCCCTAGTAGAGATCCTGCAGCCAGGGCTATGAATGCATATGACTGTAGTACACCAGCCTTCTGAGTTCTACTGAACTCCGTGACAACAGCATCACTTACAACTTCTGTGACAGATGCTCCAAGATTCCCAATGAGAATGCAGGCCATTTGGGTTGGAAATGTGTCGCCTGTGACTGGAATGATCGCAAGTGTTCCCCAAGCAATAAGCTGCAGTAATGCTGAAAGTAGACAAAGTTATTCAAGTTAATCGAGCAACATATCTCTTTGCCTTTGACACTCAATCACTTCAACAATACAAACTACAGAAATCAACAAAAATATTGTAAAATAATTCGCTAAATATTTTTTTCTATTATAATTACCACTGAATGGCTTTGTCCTGATTATACTAACAGGATTTTTCTTTTGTTGCAGAGCTCCTAAAGCAGATGGCTTGCACTTTCTTAATATGGGCATATATTGATTGTACCACTCATTAATTTCTCAAAAATAGAAGAGAGAAGAGTAAAGCAAATGAAGGATGTGCCCAGAAAGTATAAATAATATGAGCAAAAATCATAACAGTATTTCACTTGGATTCTAATCTTTTGTTCTGGGGGATGCATCTCAAGAAGCCGTCCATATCATAGCATGGCAACGATAATATTGTGACGCACAAATGCTGAATGAGTTGGGTAGCGTTGATGGGACAGCCTAGGTAAATCTAAGGTTAGTAGCTTTCAGTGGTTTGTGGACTTGTGGTCCTGAAGATACAGTCCCACCTGCATATTCTCATAGACACCACAGAATTGGGGGGCATTATCAGAATACCAGCTTACCAAGCTCAAATTGTGTGACTAGTAGTGCAAGTATATTGCACGTCTCTGCATCAAGATTCAAGCACCACAGGAATAAGGGTAACCTGTTGGATTAACCAACTTGGCAACTGGCAAGGCTTGAAATGTGTGACTAGTCCACTTCAAAAAAAAAAGTGTGACTAGCAACAAAATCGAAGCATGCGTCAGCAAGGAAAGAGTACTGTTCGATCCCACGGGCTGAAGGGCACACATGTCCTTTTCTAAAACGCATCTTTTACTGAATAGGTGCAACAGCAAGCAAAGGTGCTGGACATGATACCATTGCCAATGGAGCAAGGCACCATGTTCATGTACAAAACACTAAGGTGTATTAAACAGCAGTAGCTTTCAAGTGCTTTATCATGTTTTTCATCTGACAGTCAGATGGTTAAAACCAAAGCAGCATTGTAATGGCAAATTCACTGCAGTTGTTGAGCTCCAATGACCAGAGCGTTTGCAATTGCAGAAAGAGACGTGAAATAGCTGTCCCTTTCAGTGTATTCAGTGACTCAGAATTTTCCATAGCTAATTGGTTAAATTCAATCTTATTTTCTCATGACATATCGATTATGACGCGAGATGAAGATCCGAGGAAAGCAACTGCATTTTCCTCCCCTTCCGCGACACTGAATTAATTTTGAACATTGACAAATGAGATTTCTTTTTTTTTCTCAATTGAGAAGATCTTCCCCCTGACGGAGACGCAGACAATTCCATTGAATTCATAGACAACTCGAAATAATGAACACAAGAAGGCATAATTACCATAAAAGATGGCAGAATTATGAGCAAAGGCACCCACGTCGTTGGACCCGCAAGAACATGAGCAATGGAAATTGGCTGAAACGAAATGAAGGGCGGAACAGGGGAAAAAAGGCTGCGTACCTCCAATGGAGATGTAGGGGAGGCGGTGCGCGCGTCCGACGTAGACAGCGTCGGAGAGGACCCCGAAGAGCGGCTTGGCGACGAGCGGGAGCGTCCCGGCGTTCTGCACGAGCTGCAGCGCGGCGGGGCTGAGGCCGAGCCCCCGGGCGAGGTGGAAGTTGAGCGCCAGCCACGGGAAGCAGCGGAACCCCTGCACCCAGTAGCCGACCCCGCACAGCCACCACACCCGCCGCATCTCCCGCAGCCGGCCGCGCCGCTCCGCCGCGGGCGTCGCCGGGCGCGCCGCCGGAACGAGCGCCTGGGCCGGCGCGGTCTCCGGCGGCTTCAGTGCCGGCGGCGCGGCAGGCGCGGAGGAGGAGGAGGAGGCGTCCTGGAGCCTGGCGACTCGGTGCCTCTGCCGCCGGTCCTCGGGCGTCGTCGGCGTCCGGAGGCATAGCGTCACGCCGAGGCCCCGCGGGGTCCTGGAGGAGGTGGAGGTGGCGGCGTGTCGCGCGGGCGGGAGGCGGTGATGGTGGTGGTGGTGGAGGTGCGGCGCGCACGGCGAGAGGCAGAGCATTCTGCCGGCTCCCGCGGTCCGGGCGGGCGGGCGGAGGGGGAATGCGGAGGGAGGCGAGGAGCGCGGAGGGGGTGCGTGTGGTGGCGAGGTGAAGGTGGTGGTGTGGCTGGCTGGGCTTTGGAGGAGGGAGTGGAAGAAGCGCGCGGGGCGCGGCGGGGGTCGGGCGGGCGGGAGAGGCGGAGACACTTCTGGAACCCGAGACGAGAGCGGCCGCGCTGCTTCGGTGGTCTCGTCGTTGCCTTGGTGGTGACCGTGCCGTGCTGCTGGGCCCCGGTCACGGGGATGCCGGCTGCCCGGCTCGTATCGTCTTGATTCTTGGGAAGGGAAGCTTTGTCATCACTGTCCCTACAACTTCACAACGTTGGTTATGTCGCGGACTCCGTCCATCGTTACGATGGAATAATATATTTACCGTTTCGCTGTTAAATTACAATAGTTCACATTACTTTTATTTCGAATTCACATACGCCTTCATATATATGGATACGCTAGCTATTTTCAAGACGGACAGATTGATGGTTATAGTGGCCGGTCGAAACTTATGTGTGCTGTGTCTATATTAGATCATACTAAAGTTGAAAGTGATATTAAAATAGGTGTATATACCTCCGTATCAAAATATTTATCAACGTTGACTTTTGACTCACTCATCTTATTCAAAAAATTATATAAATATCATTTAATTTATTTATGACGTACTTTATCATCAAAGGTATTTTAACAATGACTTATTTTTTTATATGTTTGCAATAGATTTTTGAATAAGAAGAATAATCAAATGTTGTGAAAAAAAGCCAACAACGACAAATATATCGATACGGAGGAGTAATTGTTTTGATTCTAATAAATCTTTATTATTTATCTAAAAACGTACTTCTCGGTCATTATCACTTACATATATACGTATATCGGTGTCAACATTTTTGAAAGGTGACGCGAAGAGCACAGTGTGGTTATTGTTGCCGACGGGTTCCTGCCACTGACCGCTAAGGAGGCAAAGAGGTCACTGTGATGTAAAATGGACTAGCGAAGGAAACCGGGGTGGCATGCATGGCCTGTTTTAACGGAGCCCTTAGCGAGCTTGATAAGAATATTGCCCATGTCCAAGTCATGACAATACCAAAATTTGGCTACAAAATTATGTTTGTTTTGTAGTCAAGCAAATTTTAAAGACATGGTGATGTTCTGGTTAAAGCCAATCCGAAGATTTTTTTAAAAAACAAAAGATTGCGAGTATGACACGTAGACCTTATATGTCATAATTTCTATTATGTAAAATATATCAACATCGATCTTGAATTGTATGTAGAGTTAAATGTGTAGATTTTAATGGTTCAAATGAATCTTTGGCTGGGCTTTGGAGGAGGGAGAGGGAGTGGAAGAAGCGCGTGGGGCGCGACGGGGTTGGGCGGGCGGGAGAGGCGGAGACACTTCTGTAAGGACACCCGAGAGCGGCCGTGTTGTTTCGGTGATCTCGTCGTTGGTGACCATGCCGTGCTGCTGGGCACGGTCACGAGGATGCTGGTGTCCATAGATGGCTAGATGGGCTAGGCACGATGGGCGGCCCGGGGCACAGCCTAAAAAGCCCGACCCTAGCCTATCTCGATCCGAGGTGGATCGGGCCCATGCTGGGCCATTTCATGCTAGGGCCGGGCGGCCTGCCTAGCCATCCATCTGTACTCGTGTCATCTTGGGGTGCTTTGGCATCTCTCTCCCGTACCATGAGATGCAAGATTTCAATTTCACAATGTTGGTTATTGGTTATGTCGTGTACTCCGTACATTGTTAGGACGAATAATATATTTACCGTTTCGCAGTTAAAATTAGAATTGTTTGATTTATGATAATTGAAAATCCTTTACATTTGAAGATTGATAACACATTACTTATATTTTAAATTCACATAAGTTTTGATAGATATAGTTATGCTAGCTCATAATTCTTCATATTTCAACATGGATATCTCAGAGTCCCTTATATTTCAAGAGAGATTGATAGTTATAGTGATCCGTCAAAACTTATGTGTGCTCTGTGTATGTTAGATCATGTTGAAGCTGAAAATGATATTACAATAGTTATATCAATGAATCAATCTGATATAATTGTCTTGATTCTAATAAATATTTATTATTTATCTAAAACCATACTCCTTCATTATCACTTATATATAGGTATATCGGTGTCAACATTTGTGAAATGTGAGGTGAAGAGCACGGTGTGTTTATTGTTGCCGGCGGGTTTCTGCTAAGGAGGCAAAGAGGTCATTGGGATGTACAGAGGTGTTTGGTTCCACGGACTAAAGTTTAGTCCCTGTCACATTGAATATTTAGATACTAATTAGGAGTATTAGATATAGACTAATTACAAAATCAATTGCACAAATAGAGGCTAATTCGCGAGACGAATCTATTAAGCCTAATTAATCCATAATTAGCACACATTTACTGTAGCACCACATTGTCAAATTATGAACTAATTAGGCTTAATAGATTCATCTCGCAAATTAGCCTCCATCTATGCAATTAATTTTATAATTAACATATATGTAATACTACTAATTAGTATCTAAACATTCGATGTATAGTAACTAAACTTTGGACTAAAGAACGACTGTAAAATGGACTAGCGGAGGAGACAAGCACGGCCAATGCGATAGGGACACATCCAATGCTATCTGAATTCCCTTCCTTGCTTCGAGGAGCAGGTCGAATAGTCAAAGAAGGGGATGGCTAATTCCAGGAATAGAGTACATTATCAGGGGGTGTGCATTTCATGGCCTGTTTTAATGGAGCCCTTATTAGCAAGCTTTACAAGAATATTGCCCATGCCCATGGCCAAGTCCGGACAATAGCAAAATTCCGTTCACCTTGTAGTCAAGCAATATCTGTAAGAGGCGATCACACGATCGGTGATGTTGAGGTTTCAGCCAATCAATGATTTTTTTTAAAAAAATAATTGTTAGTATGGCAGTAGGCCTTGTGTGCCATATATTTTTATTATGTCAAAGTATATCTGCATGGATCCTGAACTGTATATATAGAGTTAATGTGTAGATTGTGTAATGGTTCGAATGAATCTTAAATTTGATAAATAGTTTGAAAAATATTGCTATTTTTTAGCTTGTGTGCACCTAAAACTAAAACCTACCAAGGAACCGTGTAGGTGCTCTCGCGGGCGACTGGTTACCGGAGCTCGCTCTCAGTCTGGAGACCGGGTTCAAGCCATGCTTCTTCTTAAAACAAAATGAGGACGGTCTGCCCTTCCCTGTCAAGTTTTTAATCGAACGAACAGCGTAGACAAAGCTAAATCAGGGTCACCAGCATTTGGCTTCGTTCTTACTTGTGCTGCCAAAATTTGCTTGGCATAGTCAAACCTTGGCCTCCGACCACAAATGAGAGCCAGAATACAGGTCCTCGATCATGACCGGAACTTGGACCCGGCGCCTACGGCGTCTTTTATACCCGAATTGATTCCCTTTAATTTCCTTGTATTATTTACCGTGTGTACTGTGTGTTGGCTCCTCCTCAATATTTGGATGAAGCTCCACCGGTGGTTTCTGCAACGAATCTGTGCACGCCGAATTTTAGCAGCGTAGCAAAACCCTTCCTTCATGGCCGCTCTCGAGCGTACAGGAGTAGCCATGAGCATTCCCATTGACGCATCCCTGCGGGAGACGGAAAGGTAGGCCAGGCAAAACCCGCGAGTTTGGCTGCTTTCGTGTGTCTGCTTTGGCCCGTCGCTGTTGCTTTCTGGCGCTCTCTCCCCAGTCCCCAGTGAGACCGGTAGTTGAACGACCGAGCGTGAGCTCTGCTCGGTCCAGGACACAGGTGGCGCGGGTGCGGGTGTGGGGTCCCGACCTGGACGGCTCGCGAATCCGGATCTGGGCCGGCACGCGTTGTGCGCCGCGAGAAGGATCCGGCCCTTTGTCCGCTGGCTCGTACCGTTCCGTCGCGGGTCCTTTTCCGTTTCATTGCGCAGCTGGACGGCACCCACAGAGGACACACGTCAGGTGACTAGCGGCGCAGGCAGGGAGTGGGAAAAGGAATAACGGTCCAAAAATTACAGACCGCTTGTAGCAGTAGAACTATTGGGGGATGGAACGCTGTCCGTTCAGGTTCCTGCCACCCCTGGCCTCATCTTCTTCCCTCGTAACTATGTGCCACAGCGACGCATGCAGCATACGTAACCGTTACTCGATGCAAACCAGGCACAAAGGAAATTGAGTGTTGGGATAGGCCAAAACAGTCGTAAGAGATTTCGCTCTTCTTTCGTATCTAGTATTTCTCAGTCGCCGCTACTTAATATTCTAACCGTTACTCGATGTGAAGATTTTTGAAAGAACACAGGTGCATGATTAGTTCTAGCATGTTTGGCTTCGAGGGAGGGTCGTCAGGTTGCAAACTAGAGCAGAGGAGGAGCCAGGTATAGCCAGGGATGAAGCTAGGATGGAGACATTAGACTGCCCACAGCGTTGGACGATACTTCAAAATTTTCATCTGCAACCTATCAATGCTCATTTCTTTATAGGCTGCAGCAGCGTACAGCACCGATGCCCAAACTCATCTGAGCCTACTTTTGTCGGAACCATTGCTGGCGAGTTGCTTTCTTGGTCATAGAAACAATTCCCCCCCTCTCTCTCTTGTGCAATTTTTTACCCACCAAACATCGGTGCATGTGCATGATCCGAAAGCTTGGTTTTTTCATCTCGGCATCGCAACTTGTTGCAATGGCTTGCCTTGATGCTCGAAGAAGAGAGAGAAGATTTCAGCATGAGTTTTGGCCTACGATGTGGACAGGAGCAGCTAAGGGTTGCTGCGAAAACATCTTCAGTATCGGATCCAAATCCCCCTTTAGTACTCATTATGTAACCGGTATTGCTAAAAGGGGATCTTTTAGTATCGGTTGGGAAGACCAACCCCTACTAAATTGGTGGCCATGTCGCGCGTGGCTGAGGCCAATTTAGTACCGGTTGGTCTCCCAACCGGTACTAATTTTTTTCTTTTTGTTTCTTTTCTCATTTTCTTTTCTATTTCTTTATTCTATAATAGTATTTTGTATTTGTTTCCTTTACGTATACTAGTTCTAATACGCAATATATATAAAGTTGTATTTGTTCTATAATATTATATTTGAGATAATATTATACATAGACATATTGTGCATACACATACATGAATAATATTACATTGCATCAACTCTCCAAGTTCAATATTTTGGATCAACTATTCTGAACCCGAGTCCTGATGGTGATGCAAATTTGATCCATCATTATAAAACTCTCCCGCTGGATTTACTACCTCGTTTAGAAGAAATCCCCTGAGTTGTTCTTGAATTGCCCTGATTTTTTCCATCTCGAGGAGTTCTTCCTTCATGTGCATAATCTATATCATTAGCAAAGGTCTTTATATTAGATCAATGAATCTGCACAATTAGAACTAATTTATTGTTAAGAAATTTGTATACGTACTTTAAATTCGTGGTCAGTTATACACTTGGGACATACAAAGCCACCACGATGAGCTTGTTTTTCACAAGAGTAACAAGCTCACAGGGGACCTCCTAGTGATGTCGTCCACAGGGTGGTGTTGGTTGTCCTCAACCATGCCAGAAGATCCTCCAGCTGGGGCTTCCGTGGAAGCGACGCTGCTTCAACGCTGAGAGGGGCTTACGTCAACATTAGCCCCTGATGATGCAACTGCTTGTTCACTGGCTTGTTTGCTAAGAGGTAGAGCCACACGCCGGTCAATTGCTTGCTCCATTCTTGCCTCTGTCAAAGCTACATGTTCTTGCAACTCTCGCAGCTGTCGTGCGTGTTCGGCCTTACTTCTTTGGCGACTTCTATAGGAATCAATGTGCTCACGAAAGGCAAACTTCCATGAAATTTTTCCTTTGTCTCGGCAAAGTCCAGGGTGTTCTAGATTACCTAGTGCCATAGTCAGCTTGTCCTTCTCTCGATCAGGCATGAAAGATCTTTCGACCGTAGCCTTTATTAACTCAACAAGCCTCGTAACCGCTTCTCTTAATTCTTGACAAATGATCCATCTTCGGGATTGAACGTGCTGCCATGAGCATAATACCAATGCTTTGCTCACTCCGGCCATTCGAGAGTCGCCGGTACTATTCCTTTAGCAATTATGTCATCTTCCATCCTCTGCCATTTGATGATCCCTTCTTATAACCTCCTAGTCCAAGACGATGAAAGTATTTCTTCTTACGAGCACTGTCGGTGTTGGTTTTAGTTGCCTTAGCGCTCTTTTGCGACTACTTGAACTGCACAAATGAATCTCAGTGATCTCTTAACTTCAGGTGCTTCGTGAAATCTGGTGTAAGGCTCTTCTTGATGTAGTTTTTGTTCAAGTTCTTCTTGTACATCTCAAAAGTAATTGCACCCTTCCGAAAGCCCCAATCTTCACTTTTTCTTCATCTATACCTTTGAATGTGAAGTTTTCTTTTATCTGCTCCCATATCATTTCCTTCTCTTGCTCGGGGACTGTGCTTATGGGGACCATGCTTGTGGGGACCACACTCTCATTGATTTCAGGGCTTTTCCAATTCTGAAAGCTTATTGGGATGTTATCCCTAACAAGAAACCTAATTTGATTCACCAATTTGATCTTAGCATAGTTTCGAGCAGTTGGTTCAGCCTCTTTATTAAGTTCCGTGATGATGATACGACCCCCTAACTTCTTATTCGGGCCTCATTTTCGTTTAGGCCTGCTCGATCCAAATGGTCGAAAAATGAAAGAACTATTAATTCTCAATAATCTTGATAAGTAGAGAATTCAAATCATGTTTACGTATAATAATTGCTATACCTCGCCTTGTTGTCCATCATTGCCTCCCCCGACAATTGGTTGCTCCTCATTGCCATCACCAGATATGTTGAAGGTAGATGTCAATCTGGTTGTGATCGACCTCTTCGTTTGGCGAATCGTTCGTGCGACCTTGAGCAATCATGTCCATTAGGTATTCCTCGTCCAATCGTGCCTGCTCGTCCTCTAATCGTACCATTGTAACTAATATAATATAAAAAGAATTATTTTAAGAATGACTAAAACTTATACAAATTTTCAAAAAATAAATGACTAAAAAAAGAATGAAACACTTATACAATTTGTTGCAATAAATGACTACAACAATATTTACTGTGAATTGCTAATAAATGACAAAAAAAAAGAATTAAACACTTATACAATTTGTACAATAAATGACTACAACAATATTTACTGTGAATTGCTAGTAAATGACAAAAAAGGAATGAGTAGATAAAACTTATACATCTTGTAACAATAATTGACTACGGCATGAATGACTAATATTTATACATTTTGTAACAATAATTGATTATGGAATGAATGACTACATTTTGTAACAATAATTGACTACAAAAATTAACACAATTTCTAAAATAATTTGGCAATTTCTAAAAGTATCAAAGCAATTTTCTTGTATTTCTAAACATTTCTAACAGTTAATACAATTTTCTAACATGGCATGTTGTACAATTTACAATTAATAGGATTTCTAGCTAATTCATTTTTCTATATTTTCTAGCTATTTCAACATTATTTCTATATTTTCTAGCTAATTCAATATTTCTAGAAATAAAAAAGAAAAAAATGACGTCAGCCGACCGCAGGGTTACGTTAGCAGAGAAGACGGAGGCCGCGGTCGGCCGGTTGCGCTTCGTGGAGGATGGGTCGGGGGCGGCGCCAACGGTGTCGGGGAGGCGGATTGGGGGAGGCACGGGCGGCCAGATCGGCGGCGGTGCCGGTGTCGAGGAGGCCGGCCGGCGGCGCGTCGACGGGGGAGCAGGCTAGTGTGGAGTGGAGGAGGGGCGGTGGAGCGTGGGAGGTGCTGGCGGCCGGGTTGAGGGCGGCGCCTGTGTCGGGCGGGAGGCCGCCGGCGGCGGAGTGGAGGCAGCGCTGGTCGAGGAGGGGTAGTGCCAGCGACGAAGGTGTGCGCGCGACGGGGGCAACAACGGTGACGAGGGCGATGGGGGCGCGCGGTGTCGGAGAAGGCGTCGAGGGTGCAACACGACGACAGCGCGCGGCGTAGAGGAGGGGCGGTGGCGGAGGATTCGGTGAGGAAGGGGACGACAATTGCGGCTAAGTGTTGTGGAGGAAGGGGATGGGATTTTTATCCCCCTTTAGTACCAGGCCTCACCTCCACCCGGTACTAATGCCCTTTAGTACCATGTGGTGGTTACCATCGGTACTAAAGGCCACCCCTTTAGTACCGGGTGGCACACCCCTTTAGTACCGGGTGTAGCTACCACCCGGTACTAAAGGGGTTGTAGCCCACTGTTTTAGTTCCCACCAAGAATAATTTTTTATTTTCTTTCTTTTAAAATTGCTATTATATTTATTTATTACGTAGTAAATCAAATAATATTCATAAAATTGCAAAAAGAAGTTTGTTATCTTGATGTTGATTAGATCTACACAATAAAAATATTAGGTGCAGTTAAATATCAAACATAGTAAAATTAGTAATATTAAGTTAGTAATAGGTTATAAATGGTCATAATACTTATGCTAACTTAAAAATTAGAAAAAATAATTTTTTGACCATGCAAAAATCTAGAAAAATAGTGCTTGTAGTGTTATTAACATGTTTACCATGACTTAGTTATGGGACTTAGTTATGTACTTGTTTAATTGTATTTAAATTTATCGTTTAATACTTAATGGTGCTAAAAAATAAAAATAATTAATATTTTAACCATGCAAAAATTAGTTCTCGTTTAACTCCATAGAACGTTATTATATTACTTTGTCACTTGACCACAAAACTTTGTCACTTGACCACAATACATTACATATCATTACAATGTGTCATTATGTTAAATATCCCTCAGGCATATTAGTGCCTCCACCCGGTACTAATGGGTGACTTTTAGTACCGGTTGGAGCCCCCAACTGGTACTAAAGGGGTCAGGGGGCTCCTGGGGAACTAGCCGTTAGACCCGGTACTAATGCTCATATTAGTTCCGGGTCAAAAATCAACCGGTACTGAGTCTCGAGACGAATGCCGAGTTTTCCAGTAGTGTATCTCCTGAAGTTAAAATAATTGTACAACTATTTTTTTCTTAATTTTTAAAATCACATTTAACGACGCACATACACATTTTAGTGCAATAAAATAGTTATATAGCCGCAACATATATGCTTATTTTGTTAGTCCTACACAAGTAAACAATATTTATCCATACTGTCAACCTTTCTATATATTCTCCTTTGCTAAAATATTGGACGTGCTTTGACTTGAGGTGATAGATATATACAAAAACGGGATGACAACACAGATTGGACAGAAGAGTCGTGATAGATAAGTTAGATGGAACGGACGACGCTGCTTTGTGTTAGCCTGATGTTTCTTCAGCCCGTATTTCAGAATTTCACTGGTCTACTAACTGTGTGTTTGGTTACTGAGTCGAAGTGGGTTGGAATGGGTTTGACCCACTTCGATCCATATTTGATTGAATTCCTATTTGGGTTAGATCCAACCCAGATGGGAATATTCCCAGTTGATCCGAGTTCATCTCATTCCACCAAATCGGAGGGATCATCCGAACCCACTTCTCCTCGCGTTACTCCGTCACCGCTCCGTCACCCCGACGCCAGGCGCACAGCGCCGCCTCCTGACCTCCGTCGCAGCTGCCCCTGACCTCCGCCACCGCTAGTCCCATCCGCCATCCCTCTCCCGGCCGCAGCTTCTCCCAGCCGCCAAGTTTCCCGGGTGGATCTTGCCGCCGTCGCCTCTGAAGTCCGCTGCCATCGTACCCTCCGCCGTCTCTAACCTCTGCCGCCGCTCAGATCCGCAGCGCCCCTGACCTCCGCCGGCGGCCCTGACCTCTGCCGTGCCCCTAACCTCCGCCGGCGCCCCTCACCTAAGCCGCCCCTGACCTCCGCCCCGCCTCCTCACCGGCTCGCCGGGCTGCTCCCTCGCCGGGGCTAGCCGGGCGAGCTCGTGGGCTGCTCGGGGGAGCTTCGCCGCCAGCCGCAGCAGTATGTGGAGAGGAGGACCGAAGAAGATAAGGAATGGAGGGAAAAAAAAGAAAAGAAAAAGAAGAGGATGACATGTGGGCCCTGCAGCTGATAGGTGGGGCCTATAACTAACTGTGTTAAATGGACATCGATCCCAATCCTCTCAACCCCCTTAACCAAACAAAAAACTGGGTCCAACCCATCCCTTTAATCAAACAAGAGATGGGTTAACCAACCCAGAAAAGTGGGTTGGGTCTAACCCAACCCACATGGTCCCAAAACCAAACTCATGCTAACAGTTTAATTTCAGCCAAGAAATCATGCATATGCCCAAATCTAGTAGCTACGGACTACTCCTGGGCACAAGGACTAGAGGCTTGTTGGGTTGCTACCAGCAAGGCCGCAGCACCATCCATCTTCAGGCTGTTGAAATTCAACTTCTGAGATGGTTGCCAGAGCTGAGCAACTTTGTCAGGATCTCAAGCAAACAAGTCCCGCCTGAAATTGGACCCAGCCGTTGCCCTGCAGGTGAGGCAGGCAATGCCATGCAAAGAAAACCCGTGCTTTTGGCCGCTCTCGAGGTTTCGTGTGGAAGAAAGTGGCGCGTTCGCCTGGAGAAGACATGTAGTACGGAGCATTTCTTTGGCCCGTCGCGCGGGCCCCCGTTTCTTCCTGCTGGGTCCAGGCGAGCGAGCGAGAGCGCGCCGACTCCGAACGTCGGATCCGGTTCCGTGTGCGGGCACGGATTGTGCGCAGCGCAGCCGGAAGGCCCTGTCCACCATCCGCTGGTACCGTCATGTAGGAGTACGTCGCTGCTGGTGCTGGCTGGTGCTTGCACCACACGTGTCAGGAGACGAGAGGCGCAGGAGCGAGCTACGCCGTCGGGTGGGTTTTGGCAGCAGGCGAGAGAGGCAAGAGGCGCGCCGAGGAGTCGTCGGGAGGGGAATGGTTCAAAAACTTTGATGGAAAGATTGTACAGAGAAAGAAAAGAAGTGCGAGTAATTCGAATGGTATTTGCATCGATGAGATAGCCGGCTCGCGTCATCTGACTTCTTGTTCTCGGTAGCAAACGGGCTGGTCAGGTCCTTTGTGTTTTCATTTTCTCAAGAAGGTAAGGCAGGATATGAGGAATACTTGTGGACCAAGTTGACACGCTGAAAGAGTTGTGAGTTGTGACCACAGGTCTCGACTTCTTTTATGCATGGTTTGCTTCCCAATTCTCCAGTGTTTCAAAATGAAGTGAAAAAATACAGAAGGATCCACTAGATACCAGTGTACCACACTTGAGCATGCCCATACAGAACGATCCAATACATACCCAAGACTTCATGGCAGAGGTAGGGAGCTTAAATCAATTAACTTCAATTTTGCAATATGAACTCTCTCTCGGTGAAACAGATACCGCTGATCGAACTTACCACTCCCTGACTGCCAGATTTTTTCCAGAACAGGGCAGTTACGCTGCTGGTTCTGGGCTGGTCCTCAAAAATAAGTTTATTTCACTGCTGATTTTTTTTGTGCTTGGTGATTTTGGGCTGCTCAATATCACGTACGGCCGATGGATTTGCTCGTGTATACGTGACTTTGGAAATTGAGTACCGAAAGAACAAGGTAAGGGTAAACATGACTTTACACAATATCCTCGTGCTAGAATAGAGAGCCACATCAGCACGAGGTAAAGTTTGACAAAAACGAAAATTTAGTAACAAACATGACCCTCATGAGAATAATTGCGGGACTAAAACGACTATTTTACCAATAAAAAAACTGAAGCAAATGAAGGCTGCAGCGTGCAGCCTTGAAAATAAACCGAGAACTCAAGATATAGCTAAAGCCTAAAGGATCAGAAACGAGGTTCCATCAAACCTTGCGACCATTCAACAGGCGGCACGCAGCTATCTTCAGTTTGTTCCTGAGCCACGCGCAGCCTTGAGAAGGTCAGTGAGCACGGAGGGGCAGCTTGCCTTCAAATGCTTGTACCCCTCCGTCTCCAAGACGGCGTCAAGCTAAGGTATCCTGCGATGAACTCCACGCACCTTTCCTTGAGCTGCGGGCAATAGTGCTGCTCCGCCAACGCCAGCGTGGTCGCCGCCGTGCCGACGGTGACACAGTCGGAGAGCTTCCACTCGCAGATCAGCTTCAGCCTGTCGAGCCCGTACCTGTCCGCGCCGGCAAGCAAATGCTGCGCCATCGCCGCCGCTTCCTCCCCTTCTAGCCGATCGAGCTCCGGCACGGTGTCGGCGAAGTGGCGGGCACAGGATTTGGACTATGGGTATTCAAAATTGAAGATGGCAGGAAAAAAAATGACAGACTAAATTATAGTTTTATAACACATAATAATTAAGTGGTAGCAGCATCATTGATTAATATCAGAAATTGAAATTGTCCAGCTACTAATGATCAACATATCAAAGTGGCAACATGTGAAATAAATAGAGGCTAAAACAGTAAAATGGTAACAAAGATTACAACTTACAAGCTATAGGACAACTTTCCGTTCTGCAATGCTTTGAAAATGAGCGATGATGTCCTTATCCTTAGCTTGCATGAAGAATTCCCTTTCAATCAATGTGACCAAGCAACCATTCAAATATTTCTGCCCCATCTTACTTCTTCTCTTGTTCTTTATCAAATTCATTATAGAAAAGACCCTCTCAACACCAGCAGTTGCAACAAGGAGAACAAGCACCAATTTGAGAAGTTTATAAACAATGTCATACCGAGAAACCTAACCTTCTTTAACTAGCATCATAGACAACTCTGCTAGACTTCTCAAATTTTTGAAGTTTTCATCATTTCTGACATCATTGATATAGTGGTGCAACTGAAAATGAAGCTGGTTTATTTCTTGAAATTCAAAGTCATATGGATAGAATCCAGCAAGCTTAACCAAGTTCTCAACATTAAAAGCAGAAAAGGAATTAGCTGGACTGAATGATGCCATGCATCTAAGTAGCTCTATGTTTACCTCATCAAATCTATTATTGAGCTCTTGAACTTGTCTATCAATGACACCCAAAAACATATCAGCATGAAACCGGTGATAATTAATGGCACCTCTGTAGAACTACCTTGATCTTTGCATAGGAATATACTTCCCATTCATGTCAACAACTTTAACATTGTGCTTCTCACAAAAAGAAGTGACCTTGGTAAGAAATTCTTGCCATCCAGAATCTTGTCTCAAAACATCCCGTTCTACTTTTGTGAACTCCAGAAGATCCATTGCATTTACGATATCTTGCTCCCTCTTTTGCAAAGCATTGCACAAGTCATTGGTGTATCCAAATATTTCATTCATCAAGTGTAGCAGGAAAACAAACTCAAAGAACTTAAATACTGTGAGCATAGTTTGAGCCCCATTAGCCTCAGCCCCTTTACTTTCATTCCCAATCCTAAAGAGAACTTTCTTGATTGAAGGATACAAGAACATAACATGCATTACAGTTCTGTAGTGAGATCCCCATCGTGTATCACCTGGCCTTGCTAAGCCCATCTCTTGATTCAATCCTTGCCCGGGTTCAATTTCACCCAATTTCAATGCTTCAATCATGTATTCAGCTTGAGCAATGCGAAGCATACGGATCTTTTTACAAGACATCCTTAGAACATTCAACAAATAAGCAAGTTGCCCAAAGAATCGATCACAATCAGTATTCTCCTTAGCAACCGCTACAAGTGTTAGTTGAAGTTGATGGGCGAAGCAATGAACATAATAAGCAGAAGGGGACTCATCCATAATTAGTTTCTTCAAACCATTAACATGACCCTTCATATTACTAGCTCCATCATACCCTTGACCACGTACCTTGGATAGGGGCAATTGATATTTCATAAGCAAGGACTGAATTGCTTCTTTAAGAGTCAATGATGTAGTATCTTCAACTTGGACAAGACCTAGAAACCGCTCAACTGGTTCTCCTTTTTTATTGACAAAACGCAAACAAAGAGCCAATTGTTCCAATAGGTATGCATCACTTGACTCATCAGCAAGAATTGCAAAACAACTCATCACCAAGTTCGTCTATGATAAATTTGGTTGTTTCATGAGCACAAGCATCAATGAGTTGTTTCTGGATCTTGTGATCTATCATCTGACAGTTTTGTGGTGCATTCTCTAGTACCACCAGATTAACCTCTTCAAAGTTTCCTGCTAGCCATGCTAAAAGTTCCCGAAAATTCAGCAAACCACTTATGTTGGAAGTGGCGCATACCTCAACAATCATGTTGCGGAAAAGCATCCCTCTTCATCTTTGGTTGACATGGCCCCAATGCAATGTATGCCCTTCTAACTGAATCTTGGTCATTGACATCATAGCTTGAGATCGGAGCCCTCAATCCAGGATCATGCTCAATGCCATAATCATTCTTGTCTTCATCACTAGAATCATTTTCTTCCACGGGTATGGATTCACCAATTTCTGTTGTACCGTGATTTGGTGGCTGATTAGATCTCACAGGTTCAGGTGGTACCGTGCTTGTTTCACTACCACTTTGTCTTTGGAATAACACTACTTGCATTTGACTTTCATTGCAAGATTGATTAACATTCTCCGGTTCATGTTATCTCTTCTTTGCAGCAGCCCTTGCCATGAAAATCCTCAAATCAGTAGCGGCACTACCCTTCCTCTTCATGGTTCAAACCTAAAAGTTACACAATTTCAAGTTATCAGATATTTACAATTTCACATTGAACTAAATTCATGAGCATCCACATTTTGCAAGTTGATGTGCTATTCCAATTTGACAAACAATTGAAAATGATTACCTCAATTTCACCAACAATCAGCAGTTTGGGGGCAGACCGGCAGTACTGTCGCCGCGTGCTCGTCGGGTCGCCCAGTAGGTCGCCGCGTGCTCGCCGGGTCGGACGGCGGCCAGTAGGCCGTAGCACGCCCGCCGGCCGCCGGCCCGCCGCTCCGAGGTCCCTGCGTGCACCGTGCGCGACTACGCGTGCAGGCGCCACGCGCCGAGGCGCACCGCGCCAGCCGCCCGCGGCCCGCCGCCGACGCGCCTCCGCCCCCCAGCCGCCTTCGGCTCGCCGGCCGCCGCGGAGCCGCCGGCCCGCCGCTCCGGCTCCGTGCGCGTGCAGGCACCAGGCGCGCCGCGCGCACCGCGCCGGCCGCCCGCGACCCGCCGCGCCGCGGCTTGGCCGCCACCGCCGGACTGCCGCCGCCGCAGGCTAGGGCCTAGGGTTCACGCGCCGTGAACCCTAGCGGCGCCGGCGGCTGCCTGTTGTGTGCATGCTCTGTGCTTAGGCGAGGGGGGGGGCACTCGAGTGGGGCGGATGGGCCGGATGGGCCGGTTGGCCAGTTGGGCCAGAGAGCGAAGTTGGCCTCCGGTGGACCTTTTTGAGTGAAATATGTGTGCTACTTCTATATTTTTGTTTTTTTCATACATATACCTAAAATACACTATATATATGAATTTTTTTAATAAAAATAATGGGTATTCAATTGAATACCATTGAATCTAAGTGGGCCCGCCCAGTAGGACCTTGAAGACCGCCGGCTCCATGTTCTCGACCTTGACGTACTCTTTCATCCCCCTGAACAGCTTGGCCTTGAACACCGGCGACCTCGCGGCGAGAAGGGCCTTGTGCGCTGCGAACCACCGGTCGGACACGAGGAACATGACGTCTGCGCCCTTCTGCTGCGATGAACTTGTGCGCGACGCTCTTCTCCTCGGACGGCGGCAGCCTCCCGGCGGGATCGACCAGGCGGCAGCCGAGCTTGGCCTTGACGTTGTTGCCGGCGCGCGGCTCGGAGAGCAGGACGATCTTGAGCGTCACCGGTCGGTAGCGGCTGGCCCAGTGGTCCTTGGAGCGCAGGTGGATCTCCCACTTGTGGAACTCGCCGTCGCCCATGGCCGTGGTCACCGGATGGCCTTCCACCTTGAGCAGGAGGTTCTTCGAGCGCGCGACCTCGGTGAGGTTTTGCAGGGTGAGCGCGACCTTCCAAATTCTATGATATGTTGTTACTTTTTTGTCCTCTCAAGCAGAGTAGCAATACTACATTTTTCTCGTTTGAAATTTTCCTTCTGCTTGAAAGCATTTGTTCTAGCTTTATAGCTTTCTTCAGAGAAACTATAAATTTTGAGAGAAATATTGAGTGAGCATTTGTTTGGTTCAGGTTTATTTCTTCTCCTATGGGCTTGCAGCCCAAGGAAATCTTTGTTTCCGAGATTTTATCTGGTGCCCATATGAGATTATAGTAACTATCTTAGACAATGTACCTTCTACAAGTAAGCCAAAACAATCTCCAATGTACGTGTTGAGATATAATCATGGCTTTTGAGAAATGCGGATCTAAATTACTATATTTCACCAAAATTTTAGTGCGTTATGTTAGATTTCAGTAATTCAACGGGTGAATAGCAAATGTAGTCTTGCATGAAACTGTTGCTAGATTCTTTTTTCCTTCTCCAGCGTTTGAATCCTTCTATGTTTCTACCTTTTGTCCTTATTCAAAGGCAAGCTTGACAACCTCTTCGAAGAATAGAAATTATAAATAATATCATGGTTTGGCATTAGAAAAAATATATGAAAGTAGGTGTAATCAGAGGTGTGAGGTGCGGCAAAATCACATGTCTTTATTAGCCACTGTAAATAATACAGATCATAATGGATCTTTGTTGGGTACGACAAGTCTAGGGTTAATTACAAATGGGGCTCAACAAATTAGGATTGACATGGGATTTCTTTTTTTTCCCGTAGCAATGTTCGGAAATTCAAATTACTCAAATTTGCCAAGATAATTATATGTGGGAAGATGAATGTGCTCATGTACCAATTGTTTCTAAACTTCTTAAATTATTAAAATTTATCAAGACAAAACTTATTCAGTTTTTGTTCAAGTGTAAATGCTCGAACATCTGTCTAAGAAAATAAGGTGTTCATTTCATATATGAAATAAGAGATGCTCACGAGTACCATGGCCAATCTTATTATTATGGCCCTGTTTGTATACGCTTTTCTGGAACTCGCTTATCTGACAAGCAAGCTTATCTGATAAGCCTGCTGCCTGGATAAGCTGCTGTCTGAATAAGCAGGGTGTTAGGCAATCCTGATTATTTTGTGTCGATTGTCTGTCCAGGTTGGTAAATTGACCTGAATACCCCTAAGGCTGATAATAGCTCATTTTTATTGTGAATATGAGGAGAAGACAATAATTCTAATGCCTTTGGAGTATGTTAAATAGAAATTACATTATAATAATATGAAATTCATATGATAGATCGGTCTAGTATGGAAACATCCATCATGGGTACAACAACGAATCATGAAACCATAGCGACAGCAATAGCATCACGCAATGCACCCATATCAATATCATCTCCTAAAGCACCACCACCACCATCCGTACTAGGTTGGGTTGGATTACCATCATCTTCCGCAAAATCCTCTTCAAAATGCACGTCATGTACGGCACTATCTCTGATGAAATTGTGAAGGGCCATACAAGCAACTATAATTTTCGACTGCTTGTTAACCGGATAACTGGGCAAATTCAAGAGAATGTGCCACTTCATCTTTAGAACTCCAAATGATCGCTCAATCACATTTCTAAGGGATGAATGTGCATGATTAAACACTTCTTTCAATCCTACCGGATGCTGACCATGCTGCCATTCAGAAACATGATACCTCTGTCCCTTGTAGGGCGCAAGAAATCCTTTTCTATTAGGATATCCAGAGTCAACAAGATAGTACTTGCCTGCATGTTATATTTATATGTTATATCACAATGAGCAAATATTCCCTGAAAAATAAGTTGCAACATAACTCGTCCTTACCATCGGGAGGATGTGGAAATTGATCCTTGTATGTGAGAAGCGTGTCCAATAATACACGAGTATCATGGACAGAACCAGGCCAACCAGTGACAGCAAATGTGAACCGCATATCAAAGTCACATACCGCCATGACATTTTGTGAAGGATACCCATGCCGACCAATGTATTTCGGTTGATCAGCTAATGGCACAGTTACGGGTATATGGGTACCATCTATTGCTCCTATGCAATCTTTGAAATGAGGCCAAAACCTTGGTTCTTGTAGTTTAGGATGAATAGTTGAAAATTGTGGATCCTTAGGCCTCACAATGTCAACAGCTAATCTCATGATAGATTCAAGAACCTCTTCAAATTTTCTACTCACAGTTTCTAATGAGCGATCGAAATTATTCTTGCATTGCCTAAAAGATTGAGGTGCACCACAAGCCCATAGAAACATTCCTAGTGCTTCCTTGCTACAAAATTGTCTACTTGATCTCAATCCATAATCTTGCACCAAAGTGTCATGAAGGCTTAAGAAAACTGACCTCCTCATTCTAAACATGTTAAAGCACTCCACTGGATCTTGTAGTTGCAACTCAACCCACTGTATTCCAGTCATCCTTTCTATCGTAGTAGTAATCTTCTTCTTGTTCATACCAGATGATGCCATGTAGTCCAGACCAAGCATTACCACTATGTAATCATCATCAGTGTCATCAGATTCATCAACATCCATGGTATGAATAGAATCACTGTTGCCTTCACATTCACTAGTTGCACTAGAGGTACTCATCAAAACAAATGCAAGCCTGTCAAAAAGCACTAACCAAATCATCAGATGAATTTTTATTGTTACAACACAACTAATAAAAGGTTCATAGTCTCACACAGCATACTTAGAATAGTGAAATTATGTCTCACACAACATAAGAGAAATGAAAGAGAAATGGCACACTAATGCAACACCCTAATGCTTCTTCCTTATCTCCCAAGCCCTCCTCAGCCAATTCAACCTCCCATTTGGTGTCTTCAATGTAATGAACACATCACGGTTTTCCTTTTTTTGAAGAAGTTGTGTGGCATAGAAGTGTTCATCACTCCCCTCCTCAGCCTCATCCTTAATGACTTGCTCCAACATACTTCCAATCTCATCTCTAACATGATCAACAACTTGTGAAGTAGCTGAATGTTTACTACTTTGAGCTTTCAACTCATATGCATCGACCAATCGCTTCATGCACTGGTCTCTAAAAGTCTTCTTCTTCTTTCCTTTAGGGGAACTAGGAGCTGACCTTTTTGAAGCCCTCCGCTCAGAACTGGATGGGGCCTTATGTGCCTCCCTATTTGTTGCCCTCAACATCAACAACATCATGTTCATCAACATCAACGTTTCCATCACCACTTGGAACATATGAAGTTTCATTTGTAACAATGACCGATTCAAACATGATTCACATCTGATCCTCATATTCAAGCGAAGCTGTTCTGAACCGGATACAACCTGGCATAGCCTGTAAAATATCATCAAAACAGCTTGCTATTATACTCCAATTCAAAAAAAAATAAACAATGTGTATACGAACTATATCTCTAGTATGATTGTTAGTGGGCTCACCTTATTTTGTTCTTCCCACCATTCATCGTCAGCCACAATACAACCAATAACAGGATCTCTTCCCAATCCGATTGATCTCAAGTTCAAAGTCTTCCATTGGGTATACATTTTTTTCAGTATATCCCACCTATTCTTCATTTGACTCTCACCGTATGGCCTCTTGGTACGCTCATAAAACTTTCTAAGAAGGTTTGTATATCCCACCGCATTCAAACATTGCTGCGGCCGATTGAAAGCAAGTACTTCTTCCACACAAATGTCATTGAAAGCTTTCGCAGCAAATGAATCCCATTTTGCCACAATCTTTGACGACTTTTCCATCTAAAATTTGATTACAGTATTGTAGAATTAAATACAAATCTACGAGCTTGTTCACTGATCATACAACCCACAATCTGTCATTTTAGCAATCCATCAAGAAGTGACACAAATTTTACCTTGCTATTTGTTGGCGGCCTTGCAGTCGTAACAGCTACAACTGTTCAGATCCTTCGCAGCAACTGCACGCATGCATAAAATTGTTATCAGCTACTCCATCATCATATAGCTCCAAAGGGACTCCAATGCAAAATGAAAAAAGAATTAATGACTTTATTTAAACCACCAAGTAGAAAGGTTACGCATAAGTCGTGAAAAAGAGATGTTGAATTAATGGACAGGTTTGGCAAATTTAGTTGTGACAAAATTCGACCCTTGTTTATTTATTTCGATGCGCAAAATTTGCCTTGATCGCAGCGGACAGAAAGTTTTGCTAAACAGCGGAGCTGCGGCAAGGGAGGGTGCAGTCCACTGCACGGCAGGCTCCGCTCCTCGGTGGCCAACGGCCGCTGCTACTGCCACCCGCAGGAGGAGGCGCACGCACAGCAGCGGCCGTGTCGCCGTCCGTGTGACGCAGTTATTAAGAAAGAGGTTAGCAACTGTAGTATTCATGCCATCTTATTTATTGTCCGCGCTTCACCTGATATTTTCAGTGCATTTTAACACCTACTATGTTATTTTAACACTGATTTGCTATGATATACTCCCGTGAGCATGTGCAGCGGTGAATTGGATCGTCCAATTGGTTTCTTTGACTAGCACTAAACCTGTGTCTTAAAATATAGCTGCTGTCATGGCATAAGATATATGCGAGCATCAAGTATCAGTGCTACGTAATCGTATGACTTCCAAAATCCGTCTCTATTTTTACGAATCATCAACATCACAATGCTGCTTGCTATGCTCTAGATATGGGAAAACTACAGCAGCTACATATACACAAACTACAGCAGCTACCGTATGCTATTCATCTGGTCAGATTAGCTAGAGTTAACAGAAAGTTTTGCTAAACAGAAACTTTGGCTTACCCAAACTTGCCAACTTCCCCAGCTACTGCAACCCGAAATGCTCTGGCGTCCGGCGGCGGGGGCGGATGGTCCAAACCCAGGCGGCTCTGGCGTCTGGCGGCGGGGGCGGCGCCCAGGCGGCAGCGGCGTCTGGCGGCGGGGCGGCACCCAGGCGGCAGGGGAGTCTGGCGGCGGGGGCGTCCGGCGGCGGGGCGGCGCCCAGGCGGCAAGACAGTCCGGCGGCGGGGCCGGATCCTAGGCGGCGGAGCGGCGGAGGCGGCGCCCAGGCGGGGACGTCCGGCGGCGGGGTCGGCGCCCAGGCAGCCCGCGGCGGGGGCGTCTGGTGGCGGGGGCGTCCGGCGGTGCCCAGGCGGCCCGCGGCGGGGGCGGCGCCCAGGCGGCCCGTGGCGGGGGCGTCCGGCGGCGGGGCGGCCCGCGGCGGGGGCCTGGCAGGGGCGGCCGGCGGAGGTAGGGAGGCGGGCCGGCCGACCCCAGGGGCGGCGCCGGGATCTGCAGGGGGGCGGCGCCGGGATCTACAGAACAGGCGACGGCGGTTGCGGGAGGCGCGGTGGGGGCCAAGTCCGGCGAAGGTAGGGAGGCGGGCCGGGCGACCCGAGCGGCGGCGGCGGGATCTGGAGCGGCGGCGGCAGGATCTGGAGCGGCGGCGGTTGCGGGAGGAGCGGCGGCGGTCGCCTGGAGGCCTCGTTGCCCGAGGGTACCGGGGGAAAAAAGCTCCGCTTGCGGGAGAAGCGTCTCCAGACCCGCGTACGAGATAAGCCCAGTGCTAGTTCTATTCCAGATTTTCCACTAAGCGGCTTACGTGATAAGCGGGGAATAAGCAAGGCGTTTGGGTGGGTTTATCGCTTATTTTCACCAATAAGCGGGAAATAAGCGACTCCAAACAGGGCCTGTATAGTTCCTACAACTCAGGAAATCGGTCCATCCTTGATCCTTGCCATCGGGTCACAAATCTAATCTATGTAGATGGCCACAGTGGTGATAAGTGATAACATAAAAATCCCTTTGGGCCCTTTGACCCCATCAGTAAGCGCATGTTTAGTTCACTCCAAAATCCCAACTTTAGCACTATGCAAAAAGAAGATTTCCCATCACATCAAACTTGCGGTACATGCATGGAGTACTGAATGTAGATGAAATCAAAAGCTAATTGCACAGTTCTGTTGTACTTTGCGAGATGAATCTTTTGAACCTAATTAGTCAATATTTGGATAATAATTTACAAATACAAACGAAACGCTATAGTGTTGCTACAGTAATTTTGACATCCCAAAGTTGGACACCCTTGGTGCCGCTCAATCAGCCAACCGGGTTAAAGGAGAGAAGAATACGCGTGTTGGTCCATTCTTGCTCCGTTGCTCGGTCAAAGACGCTGAGTACCTGCCGTCGGGGTTTGATGCCTGGATGATGAGGGCACGTACAAAGGATAGCTGCCTGCCGTCTATTTGTGTCCAGGTCAGCAGAATCAGCCTCCATGGCGGTAAGAAAGGGGGAGTTGCCGGCGTCTCGTTCATCTACGGCACGCGCTCGTGCTCCAACGCAAGTCGCCGTCTCCCCGAGCGTGTTGTAGGAGCTGCTGCGGGTCGCCGACGGTGGCGTGGATCCGGTGCGCGCGGCCTCAGCATGGGGAAAATCAGCAATGGTGGAGTAGCTTGCCTCAGCGTGCTCGTTGCAGCTGCCGGTTGCCTGCTCCGCACCACCAGTCAGCCGCATGCGCTGGCAGCCCATGCCAAGCAGCGCCGCCACCGGCCACCGGCCGCCGGACGCTGCACCGCGCCGCCCAAGCCGACCCGTACCAGTCGCCGGATGTTGCGACGGCCAACCCAGTCCACCGCTTGCTGTCTGTCGCCAGGCCCAGATGCAAACGGGAGACAAAAGAAAAGGAGAGTCAAGAGAGATGGACAGAGGGTCACCGTAGTCGGCAGAAATATCTTCACCATTACATCGTTGCCCTTAACAAAGATAGAAATTGAAGAAAGTTCTCTTAGGAAAGCTAGAAGGATATGAATTAAAATAAAAATGTTACATTTCAGTAGGGGTTGTATTCTCTCATATGGCGGACATGATGTATTCTCATACAAGCAACAAAATGGTATACAAAGATTGTGTTTATGTTTGATCACCATAATTTACGGGTTCACGTATGAATTAAATAGTTTATAGATGGTATATAGACGAACCATTGTACAAGCTGTCTATTTTACTATCTACATGTGATGTGGTAAGTTTTTACGAACAGCTACAGCCCTCAGGCTGTACTTCACCCCGGACACTATCTGGTACTAACCGCTCACCACTCTGTTGAATTTGAGTGTAGCGTTCTCTCTCCTGTTGTGCTCCAACACTGCCCACCCATCGAGCTCCTGGACATGCGGGTCGTCAATATTCGGTATCAAAAACCATCCTCTGGTGAAGGCCACGACGGGCGCTGCGGCGAGGCAGATGGCCACGGCGGCAATGAGAACAAAGGAGGCTGGATGTCATGGATAGGCTTGCGGAGATAGCTTGGGGTAGATGGGATTTGCAAGTTCGAGGTTGAGATGGTTGTGCGGAGAAACCTATGCGGAGCAGAATTGGAGGCATTTATATAGTGCATTGGCCTGGGCTGCATTGCTAAGGGCACCCACAATGGTTATGGTAAGTAATCAGTGCTCGTAGCCTAAAAGGGAAGGGGTGAATTAGCCAACTTAAAACCTTAACCTATGGCTTCCACTACTTTTGCATTAAACTTAAACTAGATCCTACTATCAAAATATCCAACTATGGTTGATCTAGTGTGAAACTCTCATCCCAAAACAAGTTTTGTAACTTAAAGTCAATTCTAGCAAGATACTACACTAAGAAAGTAAAGGCACACAAGTTGCAAGTATAAAATACGAAAACATAAAGGAAGGGATGAGGAAAAACAAACTCTGACACGATGATTTATCTCGTGGTATCGGTAGGCATTAAGCCACCACTAGTCCACATTATTGAAGCACTCACACAAGAATATTGCTTCCAGGTTACCAAGTATCTCCCGGGACAGCTCTTGACTTGCTATAAAGGCTTGGTCACTAAGGCTCATGCCAAGTTTCCCGGTCACCTTGATGCCATCTCCACTAAGGAGCTTCTCCACTAAGGAAGGGGGTCTTCACATCCCCACAAGATCGTCGACACCACTCCACACTAAGCTGGAGGATCGAAGACTTGCTAGTAAGCCACCAAGGCTCCAAGGTACTGGCATACCTTGTACACTTGTGGTTCACTCCTTGTACCGATCACAAGGTAGGCACACCTCGCACTCTCTCCTCTATAGGCCTATCCTAATACTAATCACTCTTCTAAGCTTGTGCTAATCCTTTGATTAACCACTTATGCACTTTTGATATCTTGGATGTGTTCTTGATGAGTTTTGATCTCCAATGGACTTCTGCACACTCCAGCAACTTCAAATGGGCAAGTGGAAGGGGTATAAATAGCCCAGGGCATCAAAGAGTCGTTGCTCCAATAACTAGTTAAAGTGTACCATCGGATGTTCTAATGGTAGTATTTTGGTAGGCGTCGGAATATCCGGTGCTAATAGTGTTGGCCTTCCCGCATCCAAGTTCTTCACTGACACATCAAAAAATTCATCTGACGCTTCATCCGATGGTACCGTCGGAACATCCGGTGATGAAGGACTTCTAGCCAAAACCTCTCTGAAACTTTGCAAAGTAAATATGCTTCGTTCGACACCTCCAACTTCTGACCAGTGTATCATCTGGTGCCTTAGGATTGTCTTCGTCTTCTCTGTGAATTGCTCCAACGCATGTAAAATACAGGCCGTTGGATCATCCGGTGCACTTGAACTTTTTCCCTAATTTTCCCATTGTACCAATTGCACCGATGGTTAGTCCGACGCTTGCTCTGGTGGACCATCGGAACATCCGATGGTACTAAATTTTCTCTATCATTTGGATACTTGAATACCATAGAATAATCCTAGATACCATAACTTGATCACTTGAATACCATAGCTTGGATACTTGAATATCATGATTTGGATATCAAGAATACCATAGCTTGGGTATTTGAATAGCATGATTTGTACCTTGCCATGGTTTGGTTACATACTTGGGATCTAGAAAACCTACAAGGCACATGCTTGGCAAACCATTAGTCCCAATGACTATGTTGTTACTCAATCACCAAAATCACAAACTATGGTCTAATGGGGGGCATGTTCTCTACAATCTTCCCCTTTTGGTGATTGATGACAACACAATCAAAGCAAGCATAAATTTGCAAGAATTTACCAATTGAACCACTTACACTTGCTTGAATGCTTACCATCATCCAATTTGTACTTCATCGCCCCTTTTGTTCATTCTCATCTTGCTTCACATCTCTCCCCCCTTTATATATTTCTCCCTCTTTCTTGAATTTCTCCCCTTATGCATGTTCACTTCTAGGACTTACTTTTGTTTGATTCCACACTTCTCCCCCTTTAGAATCAAATCACCTAAAAGGTAATTCCAAAGAATTGCAATCCAAAAAGACCTTCCGAACATAGCCCGAGGGAAAACATTAGTAGCCTAGAGAAATAGCTCCATGAACCATGATCCATATGAGATGATACCAATGAAGATATCATTGTAAGACTATTAGGATGGATCAACAATTCATGAAACTATCATGATACAAGCTGAGCTCCCCCTATGTGTGTGCACAACAAGATAGTGTGAAAAACAAGTGCACAACTAGATATGAGAGCTAAGGAAGCTCAGAGCATATCGTGCATGGAGGTATCTTAAAAGATCAATGGGTTTGACAATGATACCATTTGTAAAAGCTTGAGCATTTGCGTACCTTATGGGGCCTTCTTTTACCTTGAAGGCACCACTTGAAATGAGCCACTTGTAAGATGCTTAGAGAGAAACACATGAGGTACTACAAGGATGGGAAATGTATGAGTAAGCTCGCAAGGACATGACTCAATAAGCATGAAAGCGCTCATATTGTTATTATCACTCTTATAGATTTGTTATCATCATATTGTTTTTCATCACGAAATGCCTTTCATTACAGAGTATAGGCGACGAATGAGTTTTCGTCACATGAGTGTCACAGTTTTTGAAACACGACGAAGAAACATGTTTTACCGATATAAATGAAACGTCACTGAAGGCCATATATGTTGTAGTGAGCGCACCTCCAGGCTCTAGCCATTGCTGCTCATCGGCGGGCCCACTCACCTCCACTGCCAGCGAGCCACCCACCCTGCTGCCATGCGCGCCAACGGACCCGCGCTAGGCCTCCGCCATGACCATGCCCCGCCCGCATGCACATCGGCGGATCCGACAGCCATGCTGCCTACGGTAGCAGCGGCGTGAGCCCCGCTTCATCCCTGCACCTCCTCCGGCCCCCGCCCCACACATTTGCCCGTGTCGGCACCCTCTGCCTCTGCCTGGCAGCATGTCCCCACCTCCCTTGACCATGTCTCCACCCGCCGCACTCCTCCTCGCCTTCGCCGCGATGAGGCCAAGCTCCACCCCAGCCGGAGGCAGCCAACGGCAGCGGCTCTGCTCCGCCTCGCCCGTGGGGAGCTCGGCATGGGGAACCACGTGGGTGTGGATGTGGGGCCCACTAGATCTGGAAGTGCGTGCTGGCGACCCTCACTACGTCAAGCGACGATTTCACTCTCTTCTCAATTTTTTATTCCAAAATGCTAATCTGGATCTACTATAGAGAGCTCATGACGGCGTTGTGGGTGTCCTAACAATCGCCTGGCAATGGGTGGATAGGTGTATCTTTTTGAGATGGATTGATAGTCTCTCCTTCAAAGCAAAAATAATGGATTGGTTGGGTGCGTTTCAGAATCAGCTCCTGCCATGCGCATTCGCTTGTAGTTTAAGTAGAGATTGATTACTCGCGTGTTTTCTGGCATGGAAGCTACACTCTACCACTGTCAAGAAAAATTAATTTCTTTTGAAATGCATGCCAGCTAATGGCGCAAAGCAAATAAGGTTATTCCCGGTGGGGTTTAATTTTAATGTACTACCTCAGCAAATATGCGGGCATGATAAATTATTTATGAGGAGACAAGACATAGGAGTATATGTTTTTATCTGGATGAATATAGGTGTACAATGTCTCCAAGGTTATGAGACGTGTTACAGCTGCTCACATTGGGTGCTAAAGGGTTTCATTTTATCTAACTGCGTCCAAATCCGGTGCATCGCAATTAAATTCTATGGTTAACCTATGAAACCAAAAAAAATGAAATTATGCATTGAAAACTTTGTTTCATTTGTCAGCTCAAACCACGTTAGATAACATGGCACTCTTGAAAACCAGTGGGTCTCCAATTAAACCACTGAGTGCTCAAGAATTTAACTATAACCCCAACTCTAGTTATTGGCTTGAACAAGATACATCTTATTTGAAACTAATTGAATGAATGAGTCAGAAAAAAAAGAACCTTCTTTTGGATTTCTGCTATTCTTGACTCTTTTCCACACTATTTACCAATTCTTTTCATGATCATTGATATGTTTTGATAATTTAGACTATCATTTAGAGTATCATTCTTGAACAAATTGAAATGATTGAAGTTCTCTATTTCTAATCGTCTTAGGCCTAATTCCTATTACTGTAGTGGGATTATTCATGACTGTGGTTTGCAATAGAGACGTGGGGATCAGTTGGATCTTTGATCGAGTACTATTTCTTTTATGATTGATCACCTCTTTTCTCTGGTCTCGAGGAGATCAAATTGGAGTTGCAATTCTACTTTGCTTTTTAAAGTTATTTTACTTAATTTTGACATAAGACATATGGAATCACACTCTGTAGGATTGGAACCTACAACATCGGGGTTTAGAGACCCGCGCAATAAGATGCTTGTGCTTGCGCTTAATCAAACGTGATGGGTAATATTGATGCACTTCACCTAGTTGGACTAGGAAGTGACAGGCAGCCATATGTGGCCCTCCACCTTTAACTTGGTCATAGATGACATGCTTTGGCCTCCACCCATAGTCTAGTGATTAGCAATGTTGTTGGCTCTTCTCGGGCCCAACCCTAAGTCCTTAAACTGAGAGACTTTGGTATTCGTCGCCACTTCTATGGACATTAGTGGCCTTTATTCATGTAATTATTAGCGTAACATGAAAGACTAGAGACACATGCTTATTGCAACAATTGTTATATAACCATCAAAGTACACTCCATGATATGTATCAAAATGGACAATATTAACCTCCATTATTACATAAATAACCCAGATCATAATGATCTGTAGTTGTTCCTCAGTTAGCTGGTTTAAAGGATAAGAGCTTGCGAAAGTTTATCCAATCCTTCTCCCACACCACCGCCTCGTACTTGGCATCCTTGCCATTGCTATCAAATGCATCGATGATGAGACGGTAGTTTAAGCCGGCCACCACCTGAACATCACCACTCACTACTTTGTTGAATTTTAGCCCGTCGTTTGCCTCCTTGACGTGCTCCGACACTGCCCACCCACCGAGCTCCTGAACATGAGGGTCATTGATGTTCCCTATCGGAGTAAGAGAATATTAGGGTTGTATAATACTTGGATTAATACTCAATAGACATAATCAGTGTATACATATAGGCCACAAGGGGAGCCACTAGGGGCAAGCCCATGGGCCGTATATCTACTGTCTAACACACCCCCACAGTCGGAGGTGGGAGCACCGCGAACATTAAGACTGGACCTAAACTCTGTGAACACTGATGTCGGAAGTCCCTTGGTGAAGATGTCAGCATACTGCGAAGAGGTAGGGACATGCAGCACACGGACTTCTCCAAGAGCGACTCGCTCACGAACAAAGTGAAGATCAATCTCGACATGTTTGGTACGCTGGTGCTGGACTGGATTGGTGGAGAGATAAACAGCACTGATGTTGTCACAATAGACGATGGTAGCTCTGCGGAGAGGACAGCGAAGCTCACCAAGTAACTGACGCAGCCAACAAGCCTCGGCGACACCATTCGCCACACCACGGTACTCAGCCTCTGCACTCGAACGGGATACTGTTGCCTAACGCTTGGCAGACCATGAAATGAGATTGTCGCCAAGGAACACAGCAAACCCAGAGGTAGAACGGCGAGTGTCTGGACATCCTGCCCAGTCAGCATCAGAGTATACTGTAAGAGTGTCTGGTGCACTGCGAGAGAGGTGAAGGCCAAGGTCCTGACTGCCCTGCAAGTATCGGAGAATGCGCTTCATAGCAGCAAGATGTGGTTCTCTGGGGTCATGCATGAACAAGCACACTTGCTGCACTGCAAAGGCAATATCTGGACGAGTAAAGGTGAGGTACTGCAAGGCTCCGGCAATACTGCGGTAGTCTGTAGCATCTGTCACAGGTGTTCCATCAGCCGACAATTTGGAGTGAGTCTCCACGGGAGTACTGCAAGGCTTGCAGTCACGCATGCCCGCCCTGTCCAGAATATCCAAAAGATACTGACGCTGGGAGAGGAACAGGCAATCACCTCGGCGCTCAACTGAAATGCCCAAGAAGTGATGCAACGGACCCATGTCAGTCATAGAGAATTCCTGGCGGAGAGCTGAAATAATCCGCTGAAGAAAACCTGACGATGAAGCTGTGAGCACAATATCATCAACATAAAGCAGGAGATAAGCCACTTCACTGCCTCGATAGTATGTGAATAAGGAGGCATCTGACTTCGACTCAACAAACCCAATCGAAGTGAGAAAAGTGGCAAACCGAGTGCGCCAAGCACGAGGAGCTTGCTTCAGCCCATAGAGTGACCGGTTGAGACGACAGACATGATTCGGATGTGACGAATCAACAAATCCCGAAGGCTGAGAGCAGTACACTGTCTCTGTAAGATGACCATGGAGGAAGGCATTCTTCACATCGAGCTGGTGCATAGGCAACGAGCGAGAGAGAGCCAGGCTGAGAACCACACGGACCGTAGCAGGCTTCACAACAGGGCTGAATGTCTCATCATAATCAACGCCAGGTCGCTGAGTGAAACCGCGCAAAACCCATCGAGCCTTATAGCGATCAAGTGTGCCATCTGCCAAGAACTTGTGCCGAAAAACCCATTTGCCAGTAACAATGTTGACTCCCGGAGGTCGAGGCACTAACGACCAGGTGTCATTAGCCTTGAGAGCGTCGAACTCAGACTGCATGGCCGCGCGCCAGTTCGGATCAACAAGTGCAGACCGAACGGATTGTGGTAGCGGAGAAAGAGCAGCAGCACTGAGGTTGAGACGATCGACCGGTTGCACGAAGCCGGACTTGCCTCGAGTGCGCATGCTGTGCTCGTTAGCTACCGGCGTGATGACGAGTGGCACTGTGGAGGCAGTACGTCGGGTGCCGCTGGCAGCAACCTGCGGCGCAGGGGCAGCGGTACCAGGCGGAGCGCCGGTGCTACTGGCAGCGACCTGGGGCAACGGATCCCCAGGGGCAGCAGCACCGGGGC
The DNA here is from genome assembly GCF_000263155.2 of Setaria italica. NCBI lineage: Eukaryota > Viridiplantae > Streptophyta > Magnoliopsida > Poales > Poaceae > Setaria > Setaria italica. The sequence goes on from NC_028451.1 coordinate 11,727,282, forward strand.
TAGCCGGGGCGACGTGGGCGCCGTTGGAGGCGCCGGGAGTGCCAGGGGCGCTACCGGCAGCAGCCTGGGACGGTGTGTCTGCAGGGGCAGCAGCGCCGGGGGCAGCATCAGCGACGGTCGGGGTACCTGCAGCAGCGACACTAGGCCCAATGGGCAAAGTGACAGTGTCCTCATCGCTCAAAAAGGTTAGAGTGGTAGGATCAATAGGAGATGTAGACATGTTGGCGAATGGAAAGGAGGACTCATCAAAGATAACATGTCTAGACACAATGATCCTATTTGAGTGAAGATCAAGACACCTATAACCTTTATGATCCTCGGAATAGCCGAGAAAGACACAAAGAGTGGAGCGAGGTGAGAACTTGTTTGCAGCAATGGAAGACAAGTTAGGATAACAGGCACATCCAAACACACGGAGATGATCGTAGGATGGAGGGGTACCATGGAGCGCTAGGTAAGGTGTGCGGCCAGCTAAGGTTTTTGTCGGGTGACAGTTGAGAAGATATGTGGAGGTATGGAGAGCGTCAGCCCTATAAATAGGGGGTAAGCTAGCCTGAAAAAGAAGAGAACGAATAATATTATTAATCGTTCGAAGAATGCGCTCGGCACGACCGTTTTGCTGGGATGTGTAGGGGCACGACATGCGAAGGGTGGCGCCATGGGTGAGGAGGAACGTGCGGGCCGAGGAGTTGTCAAACTCGCGGCCGTTGTCGCACTGGACGGCCTTAACGGAGGCACCAAACTGAGTGCGTGCAAAGGCAAAAAAACGGGACAGCAGCTCAAACGTTTCAGATTTGAGACGTAAAGGAAATGTCCAAGCATAATGAGTGCAATCATCTAGAATAACAAGATAATATTTATATCCCGAGGCACTCAAAACAGGAGATATCCAAAGATCACAATGAATGAGATCAAAAGGTTTGGACGCACGACTGGATGACAAGCTAAATGGGAGCCGTACATGACGACCTAATTGACAAGCATGACATAAAGGGTCAGTCGTGCACCTATTACATGAAATGACATTGGAGCTAATAAGCTTGGACAAAGCATCAGACCCTAGGTGACCTAGACGGCGATGCCATAGGGCGGACGTGGATGTAGTGGCGGCGAGGGCAGTGGTGCTGGTGGCAGGTGCAACAAAGAAAGGGTAGAGGTCACCCGAACTGTTACATCTGGCGATCACGCTCCGTGTTTGAAGATCCTTCACAGAAAGACCGAACGGATCAAACTCAATTGAACAATTGTTATCAATGGTAAAGCGGCGAACGGAAATTAGATTCTTAATAATGCCAGGAGCAACAAGAACATTAGAAAGAACTAGTGACCGACGCGGTGTAACAAAAGAGGAGGATCCGACGGAAGTAACGGGGAGGGACGCACCGTTACCGACAATAATTGATGAAGGATGAGAGGATGAGGGATAGGAGGAGGTGAGTATACCAGCGTTGTTTGCCATGTGAGAGCCGGCGCCCGAGTCGATGTACCACTCGTTCGAAGGAGAGGGCACGTTCAGCGACATGGTGCTGAAATTGTCGATGAGGGAGCCTTGATTCCACGATCCACCAGCCATGGGAGTCCATGGCGCCTGCTGCTGCTGCTGTGCCATGGGTGAAGAGGGCACACCCCCATAGCCGAAGCCGGGTGGTACACTCGGCGCGCCCTGCTGCAGCATGTAGGGCACCTGCTGCGGCGCGTAGACGGGCTGCTGCTGGGCGTGGAAGGCGGCCGGCGGCTGTTGTTGACAATGCATGGCGCCGCCGGGGCCGTAGGGGTACGGCCAGAACTGAACCGTGCCACCCCACGAGTTGGGGATGGGGTTCATCGGCGGTGGAGGCCCAGGCTGAGGTCCGCCCCCAGAGCCACCCGCACCGGCGCCAGGGCCGCCGGGGCCGCCGTTGCCACCGCCGTTGCCATTGTTCTTGTTCTTGCCGCGGCGGCGGTTGTTGTTGCGCTGCCCGGCGTTGCCGCCACCGGATGGGGCGCGCCCCTAGCCACCGCCCGACTGCCCACCGGAGGGGTGCTGCGGGGCGCCACCGCCGGACGTGTAGAGGGCAGCAGGGGGAGGCGGATCATCGGCGGCCGCGTCCTTGAGATCGACCTCCTTGAGGAGAAGAAGGTTCCGCGCCTCGTTGAAGGTGGGGAAGGGGCGCTGGAGCTTCAGATGCGACATCATATGGCGGAAAGTGCCATTGAGGCCGCGGATCAGCGTCATCACCAGCGTCCGATCACTGATGGGATCGCCGAACTCAGCGAGGGCGCTCGCCATCGTCTCCAACCGACGACAATAGTCGGTGATGTTGAGGGCGCCCTGCTTGAAGTTGCGGAACTCGGCGGAGAGGAGGAGGGAGCGTGATTCAAGCTGCCCTAGGAACTCGTCGTCGAGGGCGAGCCACGCGACGCGAGCGGAGGGCTCCTTGAGCATGACCTGCTGCTGCAGATCGGCGTTGATGGTGACGTAGATCCACGACAGCACGGTGCAGTCCATCTGCGCCCATGCGGATCGCGTGGGGTGGGCGGCATCGGACAGGACGTGATCGGTCAGCGCGTACTTGCCGAGGACGACGAGGAAGACCTTGCGCCATCGATCATAGTTGTTGGAGACGCGATCGAGGGTGATGGGGATCAACACCTTGATGTTGATGACGGCGAGAGCCTGTGCATGGACCGCGGCATGCTTGGCCTCGAGCGCATCGAGGGCAGCCTCGCGATCGGCCGCGGCCTTGGCGGCGGCCGCGGCGGCGCGCTGCGCGCGCTCCTTCTCGGAGAGCACGTCGTCATCGGCCATGGGTAGGGGTAGGGTAGGGAGAGGGGAGCCGGCGAGGGACTCTCGGCGACGGCGCGGCGGGCACCGGCGAGAGGCACTGCAGCGGCGGCTCTAGCGGAAGCGGGATCGAGAACCGACCCGTGATACCATAAGAGAATATTAGGGTTGTATAATACTTGGATTAATACTCAATAGACATAATCAGTGTATACATATAGGCCACAAGGGGAGCCACTAGGGGCAAGCCCATGGGCCGTATATCTACTGTCTAACACGGAGAATATCCACCAGGGACCCCTGCTGGTTTTATAAACCGTCCACCGGTGACCCCTGCCATGGAGGGCGTAGCAACTATTTGGATGGCCACAATGGCAATAACAACAAGGATGGTGGTTCTCATGGCCAGGCTTGCGTTGATAGCTTGGGCAAATAGGATTTGCAAGTGGAGATTGAGGTCGTTTTGATGCTGTGATTGTAGAGGACAATTGGAGGCGCTTATATAGGGCTCGGTTGGGCCGCATTGACAATATTTGACAGGCGATATATAGGTGGATACAGCTAGCTATCTCATATTCTCATGTGACTAAGCATGGATTGATTGTTTGCCTAAACAAAAGAACGAATTGATTTTTTTACCTAAACGAAAGAATGAATTGATTGTTTGCCTAAACAAAAGAATGGATTGATTGGATGTGATTTCACAATCAGCTACTATTATTCACATTCACTTGTAGTCTAGTGGAAATTGAATATGTGATTTTTTGGGGCATGGATTAGATACTACGGTTACTACAAATGATTTAGTTTTTTAAAAAATATTTGTCACATTCTTCCTGCAAGAAGCAATCAAGCCATGATGGGCATTATTGGGCTGCATGTACAATTGATTAAGATGATTGTATATCCTCGGAAATCTACAGAACAATATATATTGGAAAAGTACCTCAGCGCCACCTTTCTTAGGGTGTCCTCAATGGTCGGCGACGTCGCCTGCTCGCATCTTGATGTGGAGAAGAAAATGAGAGAGAAGGCTCGCTAGCGACGAACAAATCATTGATCGATTTCCTGCAGTTCAAGAAAGGTAAGAGGAGGTGGGCCAAGGTAGAGGAGAAAAGTGCAAAATAATTAAGCATTTTTTTGAGACGGAGGGAGAAGATAATACCTTAGTTAAGCATCCTAAAATTTTAAAATTTAAATTTGGTCAAACCATTTGATCAGAACTTAGGACAAAAAAGGTGAATTTAAGCCAAATTCCGGAGGCCCACTCCATTTGACCGTGTCCAACTCACCTTGTTTTTTGTCGGTTTCCACAAAAGGATAAGGTCCCCCTGTTTTATACCCTTCCTCTTATTTCCTTTCCTTTTCTTCCTCCCTCTACCTTATTATCCTGAGCAATGGTGACGGGTTGCATGGGATGTGGCATAGCCTGCAGGAGTGGAGGTGCCGGTAGAGAGCGACAGGCGAAGCACCACAGTGTTGCCTTCCATAGCACGCCGTCGAGAGGTGGCTTAGGCATATCTCAGCGCTGCTGCCCTGCCCATTGCCGCATCCTTCATTTGCCGCCGGTACAGGGCCCATTGCTAGGAGGTGGCTTGAGCTTTGCATGATACATGCTGCCACGCTTTGACCTGTGGCATGCACTCGCGACAGTAGATCACCACTACAGTGACCATCGATTTCCCGTTACCGCGAAAGAGGTTCCTATAACTTTCAGCCTCTAACTTTGGGTGACCGACATGTGGATCCAAATGTGATGGACCCACATGTCGGTGATTCAAAGATAGAGAGTTCAAAGTTAGAGGATCTCATTCTGTCGTTGTCAAGAATCACGGGTCAAAACTATGGCAAGTGAATTTGTTTTCTATGCGCGTAAGGTCCGGATGGTTGCACGAGAGGACACGGATTATACTGGTTCGGGCAGGAATAGCCCTACGTCCAGTGTGGGAGACTACTCGTGTTACTCGTGCAGAGTTTGCAGTAGGGGTTACAAACGGGCGAGAGAGGGAAGCTGGTCCCAAGTCTCTGTGAGTGTGTATTGATGCTCATGTGGAAGGATTGTGAGTCGGGGGCATTCGGTTTGCTTGAGAGCCGTCCCTGTCTCGGGCCCCCTGATCCTCCCTTTATAGCGTAAGGAGAGTACAGGAGTTACAATTGAGCCAGGGGCAAAAGGGGAGTGAAAAAGGTAAGCAGGGAAGTAACAGCGCAGCGCAGGGAGAAGGGCCGAGCCCCTGGGGTTGCCGCCTTCTCTTCCGGTTTGTCTCCTGTCAGCATGACCACCAAAGAGGGATGGTTGTCGTTGGGCCCCATCGACGACCCGCCGATCGGCCGCTGTAGCCGAGCATGCAAGATGTGCGTGGCGACCGACCGCTGTAGCCATGCATGATGATGATGATGACTGGCCGTCGTAGTTGTGCACGTCATAGAGGACGGGCGACCTCTGTAGCCTCGCGTGCTGACCGGGAGGCGCGGCTAACATGCCCCTGCCGCCGGGCCGAGCGGGAAACCGGGCGGCGCTCCCTCCTTTGTTAGGTAGCGTGGCCAATGAGTACCCTATGACGGATGTCACAGGAAGGGTTAGGACGGTGCAGTTGTAGCCCTGTGCAAGTCGTGGCTACAGTGCGCCGCCCGAAAACTTTGGCCGTCACGTCGAGGAGCGCGGGCGCCTTTCTGCGTGTCAGAGCCGGATTCTAGGCAAGGGCGCCCCCGTCGGTTGCATTTATGGCGAAATCGGTGGGGACCCACAAGACCCGCGCCCTTGTCGGCCGGTCCACGTCCGTCCTCGGGCGAGGCGAAGTTTTATCCTGTGGGTTCGGATGCGTCCGACCCCGCGTCCCGGGGTCAGGTGAGACGGAGCCTTGCGGCGAGAGGTTGGGCGCGTCCGACCCCTTGCGCCCGGGGTCGGGCGAGGCGGAACCTTGCGGCGAGGGGTCAGGCGCGTCCGACCTTAGGACCTTGGGTCGGGCAAGATGAAGTGAAATATTTCCTGTCCGTGCCAAGTCGGCGGAGGTCACTGTCGCCGCAGGTGGGCCCAAGCCCTTATGACCGTTGTTTAAGGAGTATAAGGAGGTCGTTAATATTTTCCCCCAACACGTTCATACAATTGTCCCGCTTCCCACCGCTTTTACAAGTGAGCAATTTCCTCTCCCGCTCACAAACGCTCTACCATGATCTACTATGACGGCTCCAAAAACCCTCGCTGAAGGCCAGGGTCTCGAAGATAACATCTTAACAACGCCGCCAAGCCATGAACGACAGCAAGCATCTGTAGTGTAGGTAGGCCAGTCCATAGAGGGACCCGTGCAATTTCAACCTTTCTTGCTCTCATCTTTTCTGAAGAGTTACATTTCTGGCTCTCACCTCGCATGCAATCTCAAGGGCCGATTTTGGTGTTGCAATTGAACACCTGAGTTGTTACAACTATTGCTTACGAGTGCTGCCAAGCATCCATATTCCATCAGTAAGAACCAGCACAAGAAAACGAACAAAGGTAGCAATGATATCATGCAGCAGACGGAAAATCATTCTATTCTTCCAAACACGGCGAGTCCCTTAAACCTACAGAGTTGGTAAAAAAGGGAAAAGAAAACTTCGACCCTACTACATACCATTGTACGGCGCCAATATAAAAGCAGCGAACCTACCTAGGCGGCCACGAACGGCAGGGGCAACTTCATGTATGCTTTATCCAATTGGGAACGCTACAAAACGAACATCCAAAACACACTCAATTACACACAGAATGTGCTCGATTCCAACATGGCTTGTGCCGAGAGGTCCGATCGCATGCGATTGGTGCCGAGAGGTCCGATCGCATGCGACTGGTCTCAGCTGGCAGGTTCTGGGGCTGGCTCTGAGGCGGTCGGTGCAGGTCTTTGTTGAAGGAGAGGAGAAAGCGCCTTCACAACAATGCTCATGTTGGGCCTGAACTCTGCTTCGTATTGCACGCATAGAGCTGCCACTGCAGCGAGCTGCAGGTGAGTCAGAAGAAATTACGTCAGTAATGGCATGCTCATTAGGAATTAGGATGCCCAAACTGAATGTAAAATATCATTTCAGTGACGTGAGTCTGAGGGGGGAAAAAGGGTGACCTTAGCAACTCCCTTTGGAGGATATTCTCCCTTCAACCTGGGATCTACACATTGCTTGACCTTGTCTTCACTTAATCTTGGAGTAGCCTGAGAGAAAAAAATGCACATAAAAGAAGTAAGCTATGGATATTTCCCTACCTTTTATTATCTGGGGTATTCTCCCCAATTTCTGACCAGATACTTCTCACTTTTCAGTAAGATTTGGTACCCAGATACCAATTGGTTGATGGATAGAACCCAATACTGGATCGATTTGTTTCTGTTTAGTTTTATCTCAATTAAATGAATAAACCAATTTCCCAAGTAACGTCTAACCCACTAGGCTATTTTGGAGAAACCATTTCAGTAGGGCAATAGCAGTATCCAGTCCTGGCTATCTAATTAATTACTACCATGATATCAAATAATAAAAACCAAACACGTTACTACTCCATATGCATCCCAACATGGTAACCATTACATATCTTGTAAATGGAGCTACGTTTTCTCGCACCCCTATTTTTTCTACATTTTATGCTTCAATTATACCAGTTGATACATAGAGCACTTGATGGGGGGTAAATATATTATACTGAATTGTACATGCGTAACCATTCTTCAGCCTGTTAGCAAAATGACTTACCCAAGTGACTAAACTTTGTTGTCCTCGAGGCATTGTGTGATCTACTGGTTTCCTTCCAGTCAAAAGTTCTAAAAGGACTACACCAAAGCTATAGACATCGCTTTTCTGTGTCAGCTGGCCAGTCATAGCATATCTGTACCAAGTAGCGCCAAATTTAGAAAGGCAGCTAGAAAAGCAGGGATTTTAAAATTTCTTAAATTCATGCAAAGAATAAAAATACTATTGTCACTGCAATATTGCAACAGAAATCATTGATGTTGCTATATTTATATTACTGTAACCCTACCATTACTTGACTAAATAATAGTTATGAAGCATGGAATAATGAAGATTACGAACAGATTGACAAATGTAGTCAAGCAAAAACAATCAATCAAGGGCAAAACAAATATAACTTTGATATTTAAATGCCTCTACCTAACATAATTTTCCCTATACTACGCAAAGAAAAGGAATGTCAGTATCCTGGATAGAAAAAGAAAATGAAATAATACATGAATGATGCATAGCCCATATTATCTTGGGCATGCTATTGAAATTAAGAAAATGCAACGAAGTAGGTGCTGAGTCTCTTGCCTCAAATTTTCATCAAGAAATTATGTGAGTGAATCCTGACATGATAACATTGCAGATAGGGAAAACAGCCACAAAAAGTGGGGATGCAATAAAAGGTTGTTCACTAGGTATAAGTAGGTTGTTGACCAATAAAATGACACTAATTTAGCTTGCAATGTTAAGTTCTGTAAAGGCTCCAGAATGTGTACTAAATGCAGTTTTTGTAATAAGTCGGGTAGGAAATCCAATAGCATATGGCCGATAACATATTCAGGTGGCTTGCCAGGAAGTCAGAACACATTCTTTTGACATACTGGTGTAGTTGTTCAACATTCTTAAAATGAAATATTCACTCAAGATACTGTAGTGTTTGGGCCAAACCTAGAAGGCAGCTGGGTAGAATGTTGGTACTTTTTGAAATATTGTTGATAAAAGAGAGACTACAGGCCCGAACATCAGCAGAAGTTCAGGTTCAATACTTGATTCCACATGGAATTCAACATTTGATGTCAGTTCAACAAAAACTACTCTGATTGCTCATTGTAATAAATTACCATTGCCTCAGTGAGTATAACCAGTGTAAAAACAATCCCTATGGTGGTGCCATAGAAGCAACCATTGCATACAGATGAAAGTTCAAGTAGTTTCATAGCTATGTCAAAATATAATGAGATACCCAATTTAAGCGGAGTGAAATTGATGTAATATATAGTGGAAAATGACTACTGAAAACTGTGGTGGTTTAGACAAAATAACCTAGATAGTCATTGCCTCATTAATATATCGTGGTGGTGAGTAGTTTTTTAGGTTATGTAGCCGCAAATGATTTATGAGACATGTATAGACAACTAAGGTCTGTCATAACGTTCCAAATAAGACTGGTCATCTACCTAGCCAACGTCCAGCTTTATTAGTTGAGCAGGTTCTAAAAATGTTAAGGTCAAGGTCATAAATCTTTATACCTGCAAATGCAAGTCTTACAAGTACATGATGACAAGTAGGCAATTACAAGCCAATGTGTATCCTCATAGGCAGGTATAAGTCAATGTGTAATTATGTACATAGACAACATCTGGGGGGAAGACCTAGGCTTTTATCCATAGCTACATATGTAAATGATTGTGGGCAACAAAAGTGACCCTAGGTTTACTAGCATGTAATACAGTTACACATACATTCACCTTGACTTGATTCATAGCACCAGGCATTAGTTACATATTATATTTAGTAGGGAAAAGATCCATGAGATGTTCTGCATTTCATGTAACCATTGTACACATAAATAATTTTCTGCTCAACAGAATGATGAAGAGTACTGGTTAGGGTAGCCATTATCTTTCGGTAGATGCTGTATATCATGGGCTTGCAATATGATTTTTTTAAAAGAAAAAGATGTGCCTTCATCAGCTTGTGTGCGTGTGTGCTTCTCAAGTGCCACAGAAGGACTTTGAACTATGATAACTTAAGTAACAGAACTACCAGTATTATATTTCACAAATAAAAATGCCTTTTCATCCATAGCAATCAACCAGATGAGCGTGGGAAGATATGTAGCCAATAATGAGCACAAACTACCAGTTAAATCACTAAAAAATATAAATCATTAAGCCAACAGTTAGGGCTTAACCAAACTAATGCAAATGCTACAATATTATAGTTGGTTCAAGAGATATGAATTATGACTGAAAAATTGCAGTGAGTAACATTAATGAAAATAAATGTGCTACACAGGAAAGCATTATTATGAATTAGGGTATTAGACAATTACTCTGGTGCATGATATCCAAAAGTTCCCAATACACGAGTTGAATGGAGGCGAGCTGCCATATCTGGTGCTTGATTTAAAAGATTGAAGTCTGCAATTTTTGCCTTGAAGTCCTCAAACAGCAGTACATTGCTTGATCTGATGTCCCGATGGATGATTGAAGGCTGAACCTTCTCATGCAGATATTCTATGCCTTTTGCAGCCTCAATAGCAATTTTGACCCTCTGCATCCAGTCAAGCACAGGTCCAGGCTGTGCACCTTGAACACCTTTTCTTCCTGTTGTATAAAGGAATATGATGGAGGTCCATTACATATGAGCATGACACCCTAAAGAATATACTGGATATACATGTGGCATGAATATGATACTAGATGCTTAACGCCTTACCATGCAAAACATCATGAAGCGAACCCATGGTTGCAAATTCATATGCCAGTATACGGTAATTTCCCTCCACACAGTAACCCAACATCTCAACAAGATTGTCATGTTTTAGCTTTGATGCCAGTGAGACCTGCAACACAGAAACATTATACATTATTTCATGCTTTTCCCTTCTGACATTATCATCATGGTATGCGGAATATGAACAGAAAAAAAGCAAGAAGCTTCATGTCCTGTGGGTGCTCACCTGTTTCAAGAACTCATCATTAGGTTCATTTTCAGATGCATCGAGTTTTTTAACTGCTGCTTGCCTCCCATCATCCAAAGTGGCATGATATACTCGTCCGTAAGAACCTTCACCAATCAGGGCACTCGATCCAAAATTATCAGTCTTTTCTTTCAAGTCATCCAATGACAATTCAGGGACATCAATTGTAGGAGGGGAGATCTCTGGCTCAGGTTGAGTAACAGGAGGCTTCGAAGATTTCTGCTTCGCTGAAAAGATAAAAACTAAATCAGCAAAGAATCAACATGTAAATGATGTAATTTTGAATATGAACCTTAACATGTAGGTCTCAAATTTGTTATTCGAATAGATTGTAGCAGAACACCTTAGAAACTTCTGTTTAAATAGAGAACCGAGGCAGTCATATATGAGACAAGAAAAATAAAACTTTTGAAAACAAGGAAGTCATAATAGATATGTATTATGAGCAAAATGTGAATTGGCGCCCTTAAAAAGAAAGGGTTCATTTGTGTAGCCCAAAGGCCAAAAGTAGCCTGTATGACATAAAATAGAGGAATGGCATTCCAATACTTCTTCGTCTACCTACCTAAATAACTGTGTACACATTTATAAGAGTGTGCAAAAATTTAATACATGAAACACAATGATATTGGGAAAGCATGCATTTGATGAGAGCAATCATTATTGTATCCATGAATTTGATCTGCATAAATTTGATGCAAGAAACAACATGATGATATTCTTGCATAATCAAGTTGCTATCCGTCTCCAAAGTAATATCTGAATCTACCTTAAGTGTATGTGCATCCAGCAACAACGTGATTCATATTAAAAACCGGAAAATTTTAGTGAATCGCCAGGAAATTGTTTTCAGATACTATTCAAACTGAATATGAGCAACTAAGTTCATTGTTGCACTGGAATTCACAACATTAATAAACAAGAAAATAAAAGCAAGCATCGAATGTAAGCATCGTACGGTCTATCTTATTGCTCTGAGCCTTGGACTGCTCCTTGTTGTGCCCATCTTCCTCATCATCGAAGTGGCAGTTACAACAAAACCACTGCCTCATATCGCTGTCCCGTCGCCTGTTCACCACTTCAGCACATGCAGCAAAACACAAAAAGGGAGTTAGCCATAAATAGTAACGTCAGAAGAAGGCATTCGTCATTCATCTACAGCAATCACTCTGCGACTAGGTACCAGAGTACAACACCCATCCCCACCTGTCCATACTCAACACACCAAGTACGACGAAGGCCTTACCTCTTGCTGATGTGCGAACTAATAACAAACTTGTTCAGATAAACAGGACGCCGGCCGGTAGTACTGCTGCTCTCTAAATAACTTGAATAAAGCTAGCAGTACCGTTCTATTTCTCTTTCAGGGTGGGTTTGGGGCCTATCCATTCCAGATATTATTGAGGTGAGTGAGTGCAGGGACGCGGGTCGCTTTCAGCCAGCCTTTTCCAGAAGCGCGTGGAGAGGGGCGCATCCGGCAACTAGAAGGAGATTCGAGGAAAAAATTCCTCTACCGGGAGACCCAGTACCTGCACCATCGCCAGGCGGCGGTCTCCGGGGTCTCCATCCGCCCCCAAAACAATCGAAGAAGGAAAACTACTTCGCCGCGCAGCAACCAAGCAAGCAAATGCAGCAACCACGAAGGGGATTGGATTGGATTGGATTGAATTGGATGGACTGGAGGAGCATCCGCGCATCCGCCGCAGGAAAGGAAGGCTTGGATTCGAGGGGACGCAGCAAGGGCCTATTCAAAACCAAACTAATCCCAACCCGGAAAAGGAAGCAAGCAATCAACCAATCCGTGAAGCGCGTTAGGGATTCCTTACCAGCGACGAACGGAGAACCCAATCGAGTTCCGGTCGGAGGGATGGGTCCTCCCACCCGCGCCGGCCCCCGCGACGGAGGAGGAGGAGGAGGATAGAGCAGGAGGAGGAGGGGTGGCGCTGGCGATGCGTGCTCGAGTGAACTGGAGTGCGGGGGGTGGAGGGAGGGGAAGAAAGAGGGGAGAGAAAGGGTGCGACCGCGGTGTGAACCTGCGGGACCACCGCAGACCAGACAAGCGGGCGAGCCGGCCGGAGCTGAAGTGCCCCCTTGTTTTTCTTTTTTTTTCTTATATATAAAAATCTTTTTTTTGGAAAAGGGTAAAAAATCTTTGGACGGCGGAGGAGGAGCCATTGAGGCAAAAGCTGTCGATCGGCGGCCTTGAAGCCGCCGCGGGCGGTGGGAAGGGTTGGCTCATTGGCTGCATGAAGAATTAGCACACGTTTTCTACACTCTATAAACCTATACAATCCGGCTTTAACATGAGCAAAAGCATGTACACGACGGCGCTGATCTCCGATAGAGTTTTGCTTCGGAGCACCGGTCTTCGTACAGCTTACGTGATAAAATGATAGCAACACAATACAATTGTAATTTGGGAGTAGTGAAGCTTCGTGGGCACCGGTCTTCGTAGAGCTTACTTTATGAGTGATAAGATGGTAGCAACACAATACAATTGTGACTTGGGAGTAGTGAATGATCCATATTTGAACGGCGTAAGGTAACGGTGAGACAGAATTATTCTGATGGATATAGTCATGAGTGCGTAAGATGAGCGATTGAGAGAAGACTACGATGCGGGAAACATTTGAGAATACGAAAGGTTGAAGAAGAAATGCATGGGCGCCTGTCTCCGTAGAGCTTACTTTATGGGTGATAAGATGGTAGCAACACAATACAATTGTGATTTGGAAGTAGTGAATGATCCATATTTGAACGGCGTGAGGTAATGATGAGATAGAATTATCCTGATGGATATAGTTGTGAGTGCGTAAGATGAGCGATTGAGAGAAGACTACCACGCGTGAACATTTGAGAATACAAAAGGTTGCAGAAAAATGCATGCCATGTTGACATTAGATGCTAATCAGACAGCTAAAGACATCAATCGAAAGGAAATGACGGTTGACTAATGGATATTATCGTCATCTTTAAAAAGAGTATTTCAGTTTAACTCTGTAGACCACAAGGAGCCATTAATATTGAAATTCTTATAATTTCTCGGAGTAGGTGCCCGAAATTGTTCGATGAAGGTTCTTTTGTTCAAGCTATATGGCCGAGTCGAGTAAAGGAAGCGTTGGAGCTGTTATAAGAGATTCTTCAGGAAATTTCATTGGCACCAGAGAGTAAGTTACGTTGAAAATATAGCCGATGCAGCATTTGCAGAGGCATTAGTACTCAAGGAAGGATTACTGTTGGCCCAAACGTTGGGATGTAATCGAATCATGATTGAATTGGATTGTCTGGAAGTGGTGGAAACAATGAAAAATGATGGCATTTCAGCAACAGTAAGTGCTCCAATCTTTGACGATTGCTACTCGATGTGGCAGGAGTTTGATTCTATTTGCATTGATCACTGTAATAGAGAAGCAAATGGTGTAGCTCATGAGCTAGCGAGAATAGCTATGCAAAGTAAATTATCTTGTAATTGGGATGATGTGGTGTAGTTTTGTTCTAGGAGCCTTGGCAAATGATGTAACTATTTTCCAAGATCAATAAAGTGCGCCGACCGGCTTTACTCAAAAAGAAAAAAGAAAACTTCATTTCCAAATTAGCTTAGAAAACATATTTTTCATACGTACCTTTCTCTCCATCACAAGTGGGCTTTTTCGGCTTTACTGGCTTGCTCTCCGAACCCTCATATTGGGCCTGCTAGCTTCATTGCCTCCTAAGCCTACTCTTTCATTATTCTTTCCTCTTTTACTTCCTTTTATAATTTTGATCCTATTTTTTATCAGTGCTAGCTTACTCCCCTCCGTGTCCGCTAGAGTAATTTATTTTTTTTATTGTTTTTCCTTTTTTCCTTTTCTCCCACTTCCTTCTTTTTTCTGAGTGTAATAATCGATGCAACATGCTATTATTTATTTACTTCTGACGAATCACATGTGATTTCGTTTCTATATACGGGTGCGATATTACTTTTATTTCAGATTCTTTTTCAAATTTTGATCCAATATTTTTATTTAATACAGCTATTTTGAAGTATTTTATTTAATATTTTGAGGGTTTATGCAACATTTAATTTCTTTTTTTACATGGCCAAGGATGCAATGAGGAGCCGTATGTACTGCCCCGCAACGTAACTTTCAGTAAAATTTAGCTTCAAAATAGGAAAAAAGGTCACTCTCTATTTTCTTTCTTTTTTTCGTTTTCAATCAAGTGCTCGTCGTCAGTAAGGCTCCTGTGGTGATTTACTCAGTCTTAAGATATGTTGGATTAGTCTCTTGGATGTGCTAAGAACAGTGTCATGTGAGTGTATTCATAGGGGTGAGCATGCCTACGTGCATGCATTTTGAAAAATAAAACTCCCCTAGTGTCAAGCTTTTTTTTCTTTTCTTTTTTCAGCTCTTTTTTTGTCTATCTCTTTTTTTCCAAATGTACAAAAGATATAAACCGAAAGGAGTATGAAAAAGGGCTGAATATGCAAATTTATACAGTTCTTTAAGGCCAACCTTGCAATGTTTTTATTACAGAGGTCATGCTCCTCCTTGCTTGGAGCATCTGTATGCATTTATAGAAAGATGCAATCTTCAACAATATTCGACCCTTAGTGGACAGTTGCAAAACGAAATTTCATTGCAAGGTTGGCCTTAAAGAACTGTATAAATTGCTGTGGTTGTGCTACCTGTGGCACCTACATGCCAACAACGTTCCAGCATTCAGAATTTCTTGGAGCTGACATACATAGGTGATGATACTGGGCGGATCCCCAACTAGGCCCGTAACCATAATAGAGAGGGGTAACACATGACAACTAGGAGTACTTCATTACAACTTATGGACCAGCCAAATAAAGAGATAAAATAAAGGCCCTACTACTTCTTGTTCCTCTTTACCCACCTGCTTCTTGTGAGTTATACTGAGTTATACTTGGGGTCGTTGAAACCCCTTGCCAGTCCACGTTCGAAGCCTAGTACCCCTTCTTAAGACAAAGCCCAGGGAGCGTCTTCCCCGTGAGGTCGAGTTTTTTTTCCTCTTTACTCCAAGAAAGAGCTTTGCAAGAGCACACCATCTTCTAGTGGATAACCCCAAAACACTAGCACAGTAAGGGCTTCTAGTGATAATTTTAAATGGTTTCTATCATCGGTATTGTAATTAACCAACACATCTAAGCAACGGTAGAAATTGTGATTACCACAGCTGGTTGCAAAACAATCAGTTTGTGAGTTATGACATAAACGGATGGGTTATCTGTGTTGTACCATTTCATTTTTTGTCACTGGTACAAATACAATTAAGAACTAAATCTGAATTCATCAATGCAGATATAAATCAATCACATGCAGATGCTGGGTTGAAATACATAACATACTCCATTCTTTGAACGGCCACGCATTTACTGTGTTTGTTTGTGCATGAAAACAATAGAAACATATTTTAAAGTAATCGCGAAACACCGTCACCCAACAGCTATATTCAGTTGTCTAGAAAATGAAATATAAATCATGAAAACTAAGATATTTGATATAATTCCCTTAGTTATTATACAATATATTAGATACGCTTTAAACTTGAGTCAAATTGAATTTCAACTTCTGTATCAGCTCAAGGGTGTTTCACTTTTTGTACCCTAAAGCTTCGGTTTTCATTATATATACAATATTTTTCTAAGGAAATTAAAGTTTTTGCCAAAGGTAGTAAAAGAGCAAAAGTTTGCTAGCTGTAGGACCATAAAAGTGTGGAAACATGTAAACACTGCCTCTCTGACATTTGGACTCAAATGAGACACCCTCAATATATAGCTCGATTATCTTTTGTGGTCTTTAGAGAAAGTTCTTGAGTGAGTTTATCGACTATAATTGTACATATTTGAACCTAATAAACCTTTATGCATCCCATTACCATTTTTGTAAGCTATGAGCTAGGCAGACCATGGTATGTGGTCAAATATATATTAGCTTAGCTCTGAACAAAATTTTGTAACATATAAAAGGAACACCATATTTGTTGCATAAATGCAGGCATCTATTGCCATTCACCTAGTCATCGGTCGACATGCATTTATATATATACACCACATCCAACGAATGGAATGGTCCTTCGCAGTTTCGATGTTCATATATATAGGCCTCCCATATCTTTGCAACCCTTAGCATCTGTCATCTCACTAGTCAAAAATCTTCTCTATTGTGGGAAGGTTTCATAGCTAAAACGGAACCTTTAGTTTCTTCCCTCTTTATTAGGAGGTGTTTGAATACGAGGTGCTAAACTTTAGTAGGGTCACATCGGATGTTCGGATGCTAATTAGGAGGACTAAACATGAGCTAATTACAAAACTAATTGCATGGATGGACTCTAATTTGCGAGATGAATCTATTAATGCTAATTAATCCATCATTAGAAAATAGTTACTATAGCATCACATTGTCAAATTATGGACTAATTAGGCTTAATAGATTCGTCTCGCGAATTAGACTCCATCTGTGCAATTAGTTTTGTAATTAGACTATGTTTAATACTTCTAATTAATATCCAAATATCCGATGTGACAGGTGCTAAAGTTTAGCAGAGGTATCAAACACCCCTCAGTTGATTTCTCTTTTTATTCATTGTACTAGTTTTCTATATATGTCAGTTAAGCATGGCTCGTCAGGTTTCGACATTCTGTCCATATATATGTGACCAATAGTGTGTGTTCTGGGTTTCTAATGAGTGGCATCCGGAAGAAAAACGAGATAGGATCGAACACGGTGTGAGGCCTGGGGGCTGTGTTATGGAGATTGTATGGAGCCTCTCGCTGATACCTACCATTTACTTGTGGAGCGACAAGGACAGCGGACAGCCCCCAGCCCCAGGCAGATCGAGCCAGGATCATGAAGGGTGTTCCATCATGAAGCACGCATCATCAGTGCCACAAGGAGAGAGCATGCATCCCAAACCGCTATTGCCTATTAGCCCTTTGCAGCAACATCTTGAAACGGAATTTGCTCTAAAGCATTTAATCCCTCCGACAATTCATATTCTTGCTCACTCCTTCCTCGACACGAATTAACCTCAGATATTCTCCCAAGACCACTTATATGCCCCTAATCGATAATTAATAGCATCCCGTTAGAAAATATGTTTCATTTTAGTTTTGCACAAACAAACATATTGGAAATAGTAGTAAACAAATGACTTGGTCGATCGCTCCTTGAGGAGCCACTTGGTAGTTAACACAAATTCATGCTTCAAATCAGCCTGGACCTCCTTACTTTCTCCCCATCATAGGTGAATGCCTTTCTCCCCCATCGCATATGGGCTTTTTTGCTTTAATCGACTTGCTGTCCCTAAAATCCTTCCATTCGCATTGGGATTCTTCGGTGAATGGGCATCCTACTTGTGTCAAGATTACTCTTTGATTGTTCTTTCCTATTTTTTTCCTACTTTTGTTCTATTTAATTTGTTTGCATCTCTGGTTTGATCGCTAGTGTAATAATCTCTTCTATCTTACTGTCATTATTGCATCTTATTTATTTTTCTTTATATCTTTACTTTTTTGTTGTTTCACCCTTTTGATGATTTATGTACCCTTTTATTGGTTGACCTGCTATATATGTCTATCTTTTTAGAGTGGATGTGAGATTAGTTTCATTTAATATTTCTTTAAGTTTTTATTTATTTTTTGTTTTAATTCAACTATATGGAAGTGTTTATTTCAAGTATTTACGCAGCCTTTGTTTTCATCTTGTCCTTTTCTTTGCATGGAGCAGGCAAGCAACCTTTGGTACTATCTCACTGATATGTATCTTTCATCACAATTATAAGTCCGTAAAAGGAGAGATATCTCTATGTATTTTGTTTTTTCCTTGTGTCTCAAATGACTTTAATTTGTTTCCTTTGCCACTGAGTACGCTAGAATCCACTACTGTAGTGCCTTGATGACAAAGACAATTTTAGAAAGAGAGGATATTTGTTGCTCGAGCTGCTTTGGGTGCTCCCATTAACGTAATTGTGCATCCAGCGGATACAACTGCTCGGGTGCATGGGAGCACCCGAAGCAGCTGGAGCACCAGATCTTCTCTCTCTAAAAAAATGTATGAGGCTGCAGTTGTGAAGGTTGGTTGTGTGATCATCAATTTGATAACTTTCTTCCATCAATTTGTATCACCAAGGACACTAATGGCAGCGATGTTCCAGCTAAGTAGCTATGAACAGGGATGTAACTGCGATCCGTATAAGCCTTCAATCCTGCATCCAATGACGGTACCTAACTCCAATTTCCATAGATGCGGCCAGTACACTACTTTGAAGCTCTGGCCAAATATTGTAAAGCAATTATTCGCCACCAAATTTAGTCGCATGCGTATATTATATATGTCGAATTCCTCTCACTCGTGAAGCGCAGCCACATTCCTCGCTACTTTCCCTCTTAAATCCACTATTGATCAATACCTTCACTAGTAGAGAATTCACCTTCCATCCAACCCTTTTTGTCCAAATTGATTTTGAACCCAGAACTACCTTTAGTCCCGGGTCAAAAATGAGCCACCAATAACCACTGACGGGGGGAGCTTTAGTCCCGATTGGAAAGACCAACCAGGACTAAAGCCCCCTAGTCCCGGTTGTAACGGCTACTGGGCTGAAAAAAATCTGACGAGACATTTTGTCCCGATTGGAAACACCCGGTTGGAAACACCAACCAGGACTAAAGGCCCCTCCAGTCCCGGTTGGTTGGAATCCAACTGGGACTAAAGCGGTCTCTCTCCACCGGTGGCAGGCACCAGCACTCTCCCTACTTATCTTCTCCTAACGCAGGCCTCCTCTCCCTTAATTTCTATCTCCTCGCGCATGTCTTTTCTCTTCTTCCTATCTTCTCTTCTCCTCCTCTCCTATCTTCTTCCTATCTTCCAGGCGGAGTGGCGGGCGAGCGGCGGGCCGGCGCGGGCTAGCAGCGGTCGGCGAGCGCAGGTGAGTGGTGGCAGGCGAGCGGGCGGCGGCCGGCGCGCGGCCTCTTTTTTTTTAATTTTTTTGGAACATTTTTATCCCGGTTAGTTTTAGTCCCGGGTGAATGACCGGGACCCGGGACTAAAGACAACCCCTTTTGTCCCGAGTAGATAGTCCCGATTGGATTTTTGGATCTATGTCCCTTACCAACCGAGATTAAATGTGAGTTTTCCGGTAGCGGTTGTTCCTTGTTTCGTTGGATAGTATGCGCATTGCAACTTACGAACTATCTTGATGCACAGCAATGCGGCAATGCGATGTATTGGAATGCGCGGCATCAATTGAACACCTTTGACCATTTCATATATATAGCTTGCTTGGCATTTTGGCAGAGCCATGACGGAATTTATCGCTTCATGTCCGTCTCAAACGGCTCTAGTTCATTAGCAAAAAGACAATAATGCACTGCTTGGAGAATTATCCATTCCATGCACGTGGATGGACAGGACCTTGGCATTGTCATGTGGTATAGAAATAGGATTGGGACGCCGAGGGGGCGTTTGGTTCCTTTGCTTATTTTTAAGCAAGTGTCACATCAATGTTTAGATACTAATTAGGAGTATTAAACGTAGGCTATTTACAAAACCTA
This sequence comes from Setaria italica, assembly GCF_000263155.2. Taxonomy (NCBI): domain Eukaryota; kingdom Viridiplantae; phylum Streptophyta; class Magnoliopsida; order Poales; family Poaceae; genus Setaria; species Setaria italica. Next base: position 11,747,289 of record NC_028451.1, read on the forward strand.
TTACATAAGTGGAGGCTAAACAGCGAGACGAACCTATTAAGCCTAATTAATCCA
>NC_028451.1:11747442-11778383 GCF_000263155.2 Setaria italica
TTAGTATCCCAGAGAAACCTCCACTTATGTAATGGATTTTGTAAATAGTCTACGTTTAATACTCCTAATTAGTATCTAAACATTGATGTGACACTTGCTTAAAAATAAGCAAATGGAACCAAACCAGACCCGAATATCATTAGAACCGTACCATATGTTTATGTCTGCCCAAAAGAAGTACATTTTACGTGGAATAAGTTATTCTTCACCTCTGGAAATTTTTTGCTGACTTTGAGCTTTGTTACTAAAATGCGAATCACATACAAAACTTATGTGTCAGAATAATGCATGCTAGTGGTGAAAGGGGGTGCTGGAATGCCACCACCTTGATGATTGGATCCTGGTCGACCAAGTTCTAGTAAGCCAAACCCAAAACCAGCATTCTTTTATAAATAATCCGAGTGGGATTGTCACCAATAATGAAGCAATAATGAAGCGAACATGATGAAGACCAAGAAAACATTTCAATGATATGCCGCTTCTCTCTTTCTTTAAATTGAATGCGTGGGAGAGCAGAACTATTTATCCGTGATCCGTGACGAGCACTAGTGCATTTTGACAGCCTTATGGCGTTGTTCCTATGCCGTCATCTGGAACTTTTGTATTATCGGACATTAGTATGTGCAATGAAATCAAAATGTTAGTGTTAGTATACACTACTGCAAAATTAAGCATTCGTCCCGAGACTCAGTACCGGTTACATTTTAGCCCGGTACTAATGTGTGAGCATTAGTACTGAGCCTAACGACTAGTTCCCCAGGCTAACCCCATGAGCCCCTTTAGTACCGGTTGGGGCATCAACCGGTACGAAAGGGTCCACATTAGTACCGGTTTGGTTCCTCCACCTGGTGGCACATTAGTTTAGTATCGGGTGAGGGCACCAACCGGTTCTAAAGTGCACCCTTTAGTACCATTAGTGCTCCCAACTGGTACTAAATTTCTTCTTATATATCCGCCTCCTTCTTCCTCCTGCTCGAGCCATTCATCACAGCTCGAGCTTCACCCTATCCATGGCGCCATAAGGGAGGTGCTTCTGGATTGAAGATCATTTCTTGGGGATTTCACTCATTCAAGTGTTCTAAAGGTTAGAAACTTTATCCTCCCTTTATACATGGTTAGTATACTAATTTTTATGCTTTAAAGATGAGTAATTTGTGATTTTTTAGAATAAGGTTCAATGGAGAAAATTTTCATTTATACGCATGTGTTATTTAGAGCTCATATTTGTGATTTTTAGAATATCTAAAATTTTTTGGATGCTATATTTCGTATTAGTCAAAGATATTGATATAAGGTTAGAGAAATAATTTCATAGTTTAGTATTTTTCAATATGAGCTAAATAAATTATGGCAAATGTGAGTAAGATAAATTGTAGTACATAGAGATAATAAGATGAAATAGAGGCACGCAATTAGTAATATTTAGAATAAGCTACAAAACTCACGAAGTTGACCTCAAAGAGGCAGCCAAGCTTGTCTGCCTTTATGTGAGAAAGTAATTAAGAACACGAATTCCGTAAATTTTTGTACTAGTGAAAGATTGTTTGCACGCATTCTTGAAGTCCAAAGGTTCATGGTACCCTGAGAGGAGTTTCTTTGTGAACAAGAAATGGCACGGAAATGCTGAGCTAAGAACAATGTTTCCTTTCCGAGATAGTAGTCAGCGCTAGAGTGTGAAAGAAACAGTAGTAGCTTTGATTAAAATTTCTAGCATACTCGCAAGTCATGTGAGAACCGATGGCATCATCAGGGAGTGCTTACCTGAAATCCCAGAACTGAAAGTAGCTCTCATCCTCATGGAGCGTGAGCCCCTAGTCGTGATAGTTGTCCCCTTCCTCGTAGAATTGGAGCTCTTCCATGGTGAAGTCGTTGAGGACCAACGCCATTTGAGTTTGTCGTAATGTATCATATTTTTTGGATCCGAAATTTAAATTTGTGTATTTCTATCTAAACCTTCAGTAACATTTGAGTTTAATGGTATTTGTATCATGTTTGTTATGTTTCATGTATAACTTTATGGATGATCAGAATATATTTGGTTCGGTAATACTTTGTAGATGGATCGGCAATGGATGTACAACGTAGACAAACGCTCCATAGAGTACATTAATGGCTTGCATGGTTTTCTCGATCTGGCAGAGTTCAACAAGCCGCCGTCTGGTTTCATTTGTTGTCCATGCTGAATTTGCAAAAATGAGAAGGATTACTCTCCAGAAAGACTATTCACGCCCACATATACAGTTTGGGATTCATACCTAACTATTTTGTTTGGACCAAGCAGGGGAAAGAGGAGTTATGATGGAAGATGATGATAAAGAAGAAGATGATAACTACATTCCTGATTGGATTTAAGGAGGTGCCTTTGCAGATGCTGCAATGAGCGAGGCTGAAGAAGAGATGATTGCAGAAGAAGGTCCTATGATGATCTAGGTCAGGTGTTGCGAGATGCAAAGGAAGACTGCGAGAATGTGAAGGAGTCAAAGAAGTTCGAGCATATATTAGATAATCATAAGAAATTGTTGTACCCAGATTGCAAATAGGGGCACAAAAAGTTAGGTTCCACACTAGAAATGCTGGAATGGAACGTAAAAAATGGAGTTTCTGATAAGGGTTTTGATGAGTTAATGAAAATCATAAACAACATGCTTCCTGAGGGGAGCGAATTGCCGTCATTAACGTACAAAACAAAAAAGGTTGTTTGCCCTTTGGATTTGAAAGTGCAAAAGATAAATGCATGTCCTAATGATTGTATTCTATATCGCGGTGAGGAATATGAGAAATTGGAGGCTTATCCTGTATGCGAAGCGCTACGTTATAAGATCAGACGAGATGACCCCGGTGATGTTGAGGGGCAGGCCAGCAAGAAGAAAGTTCCTGTGAAGGTAATGTGGTGTTTCCTTGTAGTACCACGCTAGAAGTGTTTGTTCAGAAACAAGGTACATGCAAAGTTGATGCATTGGTATAAAGAAGAACGTAAGCAAGATGAACTGATCGGACACCCCGCTGATGGGTCCCAATGGAGAATAGTTGACAGAGAATTTCCCGAGTTTGAAAAGGATGCAAGGAACATACAGTTTGATTTAAATACAGATGGATGTAATCCATTCGGTGAGTTCAGTAGTGGTCATAGCACTTAGCCTGTGACTTTATGTATGTTCAACCTTTTGCCCTGGATGTGCATGAAGCGGAAGTTCATTATGATGCTGGTAATTATCCAAGGCCCAAAACAACCTAGCAATGACATTGATGTTTACCTAAGACCGTTGGTTGATGAACTTTTACTGTCATGGAAGGTAGAAGGTGTACGTGTGTGGGATGAGGATAAAAAGAAGACTTTTAATTTACGAGCATTGTTGTTCGTAACCATCAATGATTGGCCGGCACTTGGTAATCTGTTCGAACAAACAAACAAGGGATATTGAGCCTGCACGCACTATTTAGATGATACTTGCAGCATGCATTTGAAACACTATAGGAAGCTCATGTATACAGGCCATCGTTGATTTCTTCCTACTAAGCACCCGTTAAGAAATAAAGGAAAACATTTTGAAGGGGAGGAAGAAAAATGTACTAAGCGTGTTCACCATAGTGGTAAATGTGTATTTTCTATGATAAAGGATCTCAGGATAGTCTTTGGCAAGGGCTCGGTAGCCAACCTATTCCGAATGATGACGACAAACATTCACCCATGTGGAGAAAGAAGTCTATATTTTGGGAGTTACCTTATTGGGAAGTCCTTCAGATCCGTAATGCAATTGATGTGATGCACGTGATGAAAAATCTTTGCGTGAATGTGCTTGGCTTCCTAGGTACATATGGAAAGGTAAATGATACAATTGAAGCACGTCGGGACCTGAAACGTATGAAATAATGAGATGACCTATATCCGGAAAAGAGAGATGATAGAAATTACTTGCATCCTACCAGTTACACTCTCAGCGAGGAAGAGAAGAAAAGTATGTTTGAGTGCTTGAATAGTATCAAGTTCCCATCGGGCTACCCCTCGAATATACAGGAAATAATAAATTTTAAATAGAAGAAATTCATAAATCTAAGGGCCCATGACTGCCACGTCTTGATGACACAATTGCTGTCTATTGCACTGAGGGGTATTTTACCAGAGAATGTGAGAATGGCAATCGTGAAGCTATGTGCAATCCTCAACATGATTTCTCACAAGGTAATCCATCCAAACAATCTACTAAAGCTGCAGAATGATGTGGTGCAATACCTTGTCAGCTTTGAGATGGTCTTTCCACCTTCCTTCTTTAATATCATGACCCACCTTCTAGTCCACCTTGTTGAAGAGATTTTTGTTCTTAGTTCTGTATTTCTACATAATATGTTCCCTTTTGAGAGATTTATGGCAGCTCTGAAGAAGTATGTTCGTAATCGTGCTCGTTCAGAAGGAAGCATCACAAAGGGATATGGAACAGAGGAGGTCATTATGTTTTGTGTTGACTTTATTGACTATCTGAGTTTGATTGGAGTCCCTGTATCACGCCATGATGGGAGACTGAAGGGAAAGGGCACACTAGGGAGGAAAGTTCGAATGGACAACGATGAGGATACATTTCGTAAAGAACACTTCACGATCCTGTAACAATCATCCACGGAAGCCTCAGTTGGAGGATCTTCTCACATACTTGAGGACAACCAATGCCACCTCGTGGATGACATCACTAGGAGAGCTCCTTGTGAGCTTGTTACTCCCATGAAAAACAAGCTCATCGTGGTGACTTATGGTGTGGCTGAGCAACCGAGGCAAGGCCAAACAATTCATGGCGTGGAGATTCCGGCTCGCAGTTACGCCAAAGTTGGGGTGGACCGAGTGGTCAACGGATAGGATGACCTGGAATTGGAGATCCTTGGAGGTGATGGGGAAAAGAATCTAGGAGAAGCCATCCATGGTTGGATTCTATAGCCCAAGTGCTACATAAGGATTATGCAGCCGAATCTCTCAACCTTGGGATCATCTCCTAAAGGCTCAAGGGCAATATCACCTACGCCATCTGCCAAGGCATCCTCTCCACTACTAGATAGGGATCCTAGCATGAGTCCACTGCAAGATAGGGATCCTAGCATGAGTCCACCTCCCCCTGCTATGAGCATGGCTACATGGCGAAAGACGCCTTCAGTTCCACCTACTGCGGCTATGAAGAAGTAGGAAAAGTCGAAGGAGAAGGAACCAGAGGCCAAGTACCCATGTGATATGACAGACGAGGAACTCCACATAGTAGTGGATGCTAAGGTTAAAGATTCTTCGCAAGGGAAAAGCTGAAGAAAGATCCACCACTTGATAAGGGTAAACTTTGGGCTTTCATCAAAAGCATGGAGGTGGAGCGAAGGAAACAGCCAGAGAAACCACCGGTATCTGACTATGACAAACAAATAACAAAGGCTTTTCAAAAGAAGAAGAAAAGTGGGTCAACTATTCCACAACTCAGAACCCAATCCAATCAATCGATTGCCCCGCTCAAGATGCTTTTGGAGTTTGATTAGAACCTACTACAATTCGCCAAAGATGAAAATCTCACCCCAGCTCAACTTCGAGAGGAGTATCATGTCCCAAAACACCCTAGGGCTGCTAAATGGAAATATGAGTATGGGAAACTGTCGGGGATACATCCCCAGTACCCGCAAGGAAGGAAGAAGTCAAACTCCTACTAGGATTCCCCTGTAATCCTACTACGACTCATCCCGTGTAATCCTACTAGGACTCCTCCTTGTAATCTGACTAGTACTCTGCCCCCTAGAGTATATAAAGGAGGGCAGGGGTACCTAGCTCGGTAGGTCACACCTCAACACCCAAGCGCAGGGCGCAATATACAAACACCCCCAAACAGGACGTAGGGTATTACGCTACTCTGGCGGTCCGAACCTGTATAAATCTGTGTCTTGTGTCCTCGCTTTTACCTTCAAGTTCTAGGTCCGGTGATCCCCCGCTACACATTCTGCTACCTCGGGTACCCCTTGGTAGACGGCCGGTATAAATCACCGACATTGGCACCCACCGTGGGGCCGATCGTTGAGATCATCGAGCGAGCTTGAAGGACTTCATCTTCAAGCCGGCGTTCGCTTTCAAAGCGGGCGCAACCTTCGTGTTCGACTCCTGACTTTGCATCACCGATGGCACTGGGTCCTTCCAATGCTGCATCATCAACAACCAGGAGAAGAAGCGCATCAACGGCAACTCTCTTCCACAAGAAGCAGAATATCTCGTCAAGAAAATTGATAAATTAAACCTCGGATCAAGGTTCGACTGCAAACTCGTACTCCGACGGAGACTTTGGGTTCGACCGTGATTCAAACTCGAACTCTGACGGCAGCTACGGGTCTGACCACGACTTGAACTCGGAGTCCGACGGTGACTCCGGGTCTGACTACAACTCGGAGTCCAATGGTGACTCCGGGTCTGGCTACAACTCCGAGTCTGACGATGACTCTAGGTTCGACCGCAACACGGAGTCCAACGACGACTCCAGTTTCAACTCCGACTCGAAGTCCAACAGTGACTCTGAGTTCGACTACAACTCGAAAGTTCGACTACATCGCGAGCCCGCCGACGACTACAGGCGGCTCGCCGATGATTTCTTCGACTATGTTGTGGGCACGCCGACGACCACGGTCGGCTTGCCAACGACTCCGTCGACTATGGGCAACTCGTTGACGACTTCAACTACGTTGCGAGCTCGCCAACGACTACGGGCGGCTCGGCAACGACTTCGACTACTCTCCTCAACTACTTCGCTCGGCAACACACTGACGACTACTTTGTCATGACGCTCGCCGACGACTTCTCCGAGTACATCGCAGCGCTCGCCGACTACTACGGGCGGCTCACCGACGACTACTCCGACCACATCGCGACGCTCGCTGATGACTACTTCCACTACTCGTCTCGACTACAAGGCTAGTCGAGGGCGGACTACTCCAACTCCTCGTCTTGACTAAAAAATTAGTCGGGGCAAACTTTGCATCATCGACAACTAGTCAGAATCGCCTCTGACTAGTCGACTTCGTCAACAACCGTTACGGCTTCATCAATGACCGTCACGGCTTCGTCAACAATCATCCACGAATCAAGCTAAGTCACTTTTCTAAATTATTTTCCGACTTATTTTCCATTTGCGCGCAACACACGCTCTACCCGTTGGAAACTCTTGCGCACAACACGCGCTCTACTCGCCGGAGGGCAGCAAACTCTTGCGCACAATGCGTGCTCTACTCACCGGAGGGCAGCAAACTCTTGCGCAATTGCGCAGTCTCTTTCTTGTCGCAGCAGCGACTACTGTCTCTTTTGTCTTCTCTTAAGGTCACTACTCTTCTCGAGCAGAACACACCTTAACTCGTGAAAGCCTCAGGTGCATCTGTCACGCCTAAGCCCATACGCGTACACGAGATAACGATCTCACACACGCAGTGGCAACGGCTACCCAGAGACTGAGAGTCTAATCGTAACAGGCTAACTACTCGGGAAGAATATGACCGAAATAAGATCATGACACAACTTCATATTGATCACTGAATAAATTTCAGCAGTTTCAAAATCCTACAAATATGCTACATAATATACGCATCTTTTCTTTCAGGTGAAGCTTTGGTGACGACGCTCGTCGCGACACCGAGCGTGCCTCCAGAGGCACAGACTAGTTCCCGAACTCAGGGGCTAAGCACCAATCAGTACTCGGAATATCTCCAGTGGCTCAGCTAGCTCCCAGGCTCGGGAGCTGGACGCTGCAAAACCACTCGACGTGACTCCAACGACTTACCTGGCGCACAAGCTCGGTGGCTGGACGCCGCAAGACTACTCGAATGATGACCTGAGTGAAGATTTAAGACCCTCGGATTGATTATTCAATCAATCCAAGGCTCGGGGGCTGATAAGCTACACCCAAGACTTTTTTCAAGCTGAAAGAAGAAGATTCAAGATTTTGACCCTCAGCCTGATTCTGCGATTCAACCTAAGGCTCGGGGGCTACTCCATATGGAGGGAGACTTTCGCCGCCCTCCATACATGAAGACTACAATATCATGTTGATCAAGACTTTGAGTACACCATAGTCTCATGGCAGCTTTGAGAAGCATTGAAAGATTCAGCCTGGCAAAGTACTCGAAGAGCACCAAGACTACTCGGCGAATATCTCAAGACTACTCGAAGACTGCTGCATTCGACTATGAAGCGCTCGGGGGCTTGTCGCGGATACATCCCCAGTACCCGCAAGGAAGGAAGAATTCAAACTCCTACTAGGATTCCCCTGTAATCCTACTAGGACTCATCCCGTATAATCCTACTAGGACTCCTCCTTATAATCTGACTAGTACTCTACCCCCTGGAGTATATAAAGGAGGGCAGGGGTACCTAGCTCGGCAGGTCACACCTCAACACCCAAGCGCAGGGTGCAATATACAAACACCCCCAAACAGGACGTAGGGTATTACGCTACTCCGGCGACCCGAACCTGCATAAATCTGTGTCTTGTGTCCTCGCTTTTACCTTCAAGTTCCAGGTCCGGCGATCCCCCGCTACACATTCTGCTACCTCGGGTACCCCTTCGTAGACGCTTGTGTGGCCGTAGTTGGTGGTCCGTCTTCCAACGAAGATGTACAAGTTGCACCAATGGTACATGGAGGCTTCAGCCAATGGTTTATTCGTACTTGAAGTTCAGATTAGAGATCAACATTGTTTCCATGGGGAAGACATTATAAATGTGCCGCTGGGGAACTATATTACCTTTACGATCAAGACGCACTTGACAAGTCACTCATCAGCTCCTAGGTAAGTCTTTAATTTGCTCTAACTTCAAAATCCCCGCTTTAGTCATTGTGCGATGTCTTAACTCCTATTCGATTTTGTATCATGCAGATGGAGATTCAAACTTGTCGGAGGAAAGGATACTATGATGTAGGCTTTATAGACCCCGATGTTGTAAATGAGTCAACTCCAAGAGATAAATCAAATCGGACATTGAAGAATATATATAAGTTCATGGACAAGCAACATTACAAGAAGTACATACTACTACCATAAAACTTCAAGTGAGCGTGTTTCCCATCTCTTTCTTTTTCAAACTAGCAGTTAAACATAAGACTAACTAGCTTTGGCTGTACAACTTCCATTGGATACTCCTTGTTGTCGGTCTATGTCATGGACTCTTTGAGGAAACCAAAAGATCAATACAAATACCTCATAGATGTTCTGAACAAAGCATGGGCTCGATTCCATCGAAATCACATGGGTGAATTTAAGGAGGAACTTTATTGAAAGACTAAATTCCCGGTATGTGTTGAATTTTCACATCTCGTGACACTTCCTTGAACACAATAAATATTTCATAACTTTTTTTGCCATATATATAGTGTTTGAGATAGGAGTCGGGAAATAATTTATCGGATACTACGTATGTGAGTTCATCCATGGCTTTGTAGGTCCGAAACATATGACCGACCACGAATTAAGCATACGTATACAAAATTCTTAACAATAAATTAGTTCTAACTGTGCAAACCCATTGATCTACTATATAATAATTTTTACCAATGACACAGATGATGTACAAGCAGGAAAGAGTCCTCGGACTGCATCAGGGCAATTCAAGAACAACTCTATGGAGTTTTCTAGACGAGGTAGTAAATCCAATGAGGGAGTTTTATAATGATGGATCAAATATCTACATCACCGTCAGGACTCAGGTTGATAATAGTTGATACGAAATGTTGAACTTGGAAAGTTAAGGCAATATAATATTGTTCATATATGTTATGCACAATATGTCTATATGTATATAATAGTATCTCAAATGTAATATTAAAAATAAATACAACTTTATATATATTAACGTATTAGAACTAGTATACAAACAAATATGAAATACAAATATAAAATAAAGAAATAGAAAAGAAAATGAGAAAAGAAACAAAAAAATGAATTAGTATCGGTTGGGGAGATCAACCGGTACTAATTTGGCTGGCGCCGCGCGCGACGTGGCAGGCCCTTTAGTACCAGTTGGTCTAAAGAGACCCTTTAATACCGATTATTTGACCCGGTACTAAAGGACTCCTTTAGTATCGAATTAACAATACCGGTTGTAAAACCGGTACTAAGGGTGTTGCCATTTCCCTAGTAGTGATATATCGCCCGAGCTGGTGTATGAATTCTCATGAAAAAACTAAATTCGTCGTATGAATCCTGGTTGAACGTACAATGAGCTCCATTGTCCGTTCATTCCAAATTAACATGTAGCTGTCAGCAAGTACCCCAGCGTACACTGGACATCAATGACATGACTGCAGAACTAAAGCTGTCAAGCGACGAGCACAAACTGACTCTCCATCGCACACCGATCGATCTATACATACTCAGTCACTCACCACGGCACCGGCACTGCGGTAGATATATTTTGTAACCTCCTCCGGGGTACAAGCTGTTGCACCGAGCACGGGCATACTCCCTCCGTAAAAAAAAAATACAATTCTCGCTTCTCGAGGAGTCAAATAATTTTAAAATTAATCAAATTTATACAAAATAATATTAACATTTATGGTACAAAATAAATATTAATAGATTAATTATATAATATATTTTAATAGTAAATCTATTTGGAGACGTGGATGTTAGTACATTTTTATAAATTTGGTCAGATTTGAAAATATTTGACTCCTTTTTGAGATGGAAGGAACAGGTGCGTAGCCCAAGATACAGCCCACGCATGATCTGCCAGTGTTCCCCACAATAGCTTTGCCAACTAGTTCTGCTGCGTCTATATATATGTTACTCCTCATGTCACAGTTCACATGTTCCACCTTACTATTTCTCTTCCATTATCGATCATTTTCTTCACATGCTACCTACAGCTAGGATAGTTCCTAAGGAGTGAGCTAGCCAGTGGAGGCAAAGTGTTTGTGTGTGCAGTCTTGGATTTGAGAATGGGCGGCGTCAGGAAACCATGGTCTCCCTTGACGGATGCGCTTTGATCTGGCAGCCAGAATATGGTTTTGGAATGAGGCCTCTACAACAGCCAAACCTCGGAGAGCATCAAGGCTAACAGGCTACCCTATCAAAATGGACAATTAAGCTAAGACTACGGACAAAAATAGATAATGATAACTGACTAGTGACTACTATGATGAGCAGGCCTTCGTCAATTTCACAGATACTCGTATGTACTGTTTCCTTTTTAACATAGAAACTAGAATCAGACCCTTTGTTGAAGCCACAGATTTTATAATGCAAGGAGAGAAGACTTCTCACAAAAAGAAAGAAAAAAACTGCTCCCTCCGTCCCAAATTTAGATCGTTTTAGCTTTTCTAGGTGCAAGAAGATCATCTGGAGGGTCCATAAGAACAATGAAGCACAAGAAATGGTGAGGCAGACTGGCAGAGGGCGTAAAGCATATGGTCTTCATCAATCTTGGGGATGCTGAGCTCCTGATGTCTCTCAAGCCTATGATATAACAAAGCTGCTGGTGTGGACTTCATGAACTTCTCATCTCTCAACCATAGGACTTCTACTTGTACGTTCTCCTGCTATTTTTATGGAGCGGGGAGATCACAGTAGTATCAGTGAAGGTGTAGCTACTAGACTCTGTGCAATTATTTAGCATATGATGGCCAGCTCACGGTTCACTCTGCTACTGCATAAGTGTGCACCATAACGCGCGTTGGATGTGAAATATAAACCTTTCATTTACCATCCTTAGAGAGATACCGCTAATTATAACCAGGGAGGTAGCTAAGGTACCAAATTCAAAGTATTAATCATGGTATACCTCGTTTCAGTCTAAAATTTCAGAAGGTAGAGATGCACAAATTAGGTAACAAATTTAGCAGATCAATGGAATCGAAACAAGCATGTTTAAACTCTGCTGATCTATGAAAGCGTTTGTTCGTTTATCCAGACAATGAACCATGAACGGTACATCGGACTTGAGAACTAACACAGTTGTCACAGCACAACCGTACATCGAACCATGAACCAAGCAAGTACTTGCAATTTTCTCGCATCTAAAGTCCCAACACGCTCTATGTATGTCGGTTGCAAGCGATGCATCTCTGTGTTTGCACATGTGCAACCTGATGTCTTTTTGCTCCAGCGTGCCTCATCGCCATGGCATGATCGATGGTGCAAATTATCCTGCTGCCATATTAGTAAGAGATCCGTGAAGAGCACTAGCGCATTGACAGCTTTATGGCATTGTCATCTGGAACTTTTGTATTATCGGACATTAGTATGAGCAATAAAATCAAAATGCTAGTGTTAGTATCGCCCGAGCTGATGTATGAATTCTCATGAAAAAACTAAGGGGCCGTTTGGATACACCCCGCTAAACTTTAGCACTTGTCACATCGGATATTTGATACTAATTAGGAGTATTAAACATAGTCTAATTACAAAACTAATTGCACATATGGAGTCTAATTCGCGAGACGAATCTATTAAGCCTAATTAGTTCATGATTTGACAATGTGGTGCTACAGTAATCATTTGCTAATGATGGATTAATTAGCCTTAATAGATTCGTCTCGCGAATTAGACTCCATCTGTGCAATTAGTTTTATAATTAGCTCGTGTTTAGTCCTCCTAATTAGCATCGAACATCTGATGTGATCCTGCAAAAGTTAAGCACCTCGTATCCGAATGCTCCTTAAATTCATGCAAGGTATCAATCCTGATTGAACACTGAGCTCCATCGTCCGTGCATTCAAAATCCACATGTAGCTGTCAGAAAGTACCCCAGCGTACACTAGACATCGATGGCATTACTGCGGAACTAAAACTGTCGGATGACGAGACACTAATAGAAAACTCGGTATTAGTTCTGGTGGGTAGGGTGAAAATCCTCCGAAAACTAATCCGGGATAACGCAATCGAGATAAAAGGAGTGTCTTTTGTCTCGGGTCATTAAACTGGGATAAGAGACTCTGCCACGCCAAGCGCGGGATAGACCCCCTTTTATTCCGGTTAGTAATACCAATTGGGATAAATGGTTTTGCAAAAAAAAAAAATTAAATCCTCGGGGAGTCTCAGTGAGGTCCCCCCTCACACGCGCAAGTCACAAGTCACGCGAAATATACACGTGCATGGTCCGTGGGATTCGAACCCGCGACCTCAAGCCTCATGCGTACCTTCCTTGTCATCCCACCTACACACCACATCTGACTATATAGGGGATACAATCCTTTTGTACTAAATCTTGGGGGACCTTTTATCCTGGTTTGTAATACAACCGGGATAAAAGGAAAGGGTCTCTTATCCCGGTTGGTATTACAAACCGAGATAAAAAGTTTCGAGAGATTTAGTACTTTTTAGCCACTCGTGGGGGACTCTTTTATCCCAGTTTGAAATACCAATCGGGATTAAAAACCTCATTTTATCCCGGTTGGTATTAAAAACCGGGATAAAAAGGGTCAGAGGACTTTAGTTCTTTTTCAGCCACCTGTGAGGGACCCTTTTTTCCCGGTTGGAGTTTCCAACCGGGATAAAAGACCCCATTTTATCTTGGTTGGTGTCGTGAGCTTTAGTCCCGGGTGGTAACACCAACCGGGATTAAAAGGGTGACCTTTAGTCCCGGTTATTCTTATCACCCGGGACAAAAGGGTCCCTCATGAGTATCTGATTTTTTCACCTAGGACTAAATAAAGGGTCCCCACGGGTGGCTGATTTTTGAATCGGGACAAAAGGTGACTTTTAGTTCTGATTGCAAATACCAACCAGGAGTAAAGCTCCGCGCACCCCCTTTTCTACCGGATCTCCATCCCATGCTGATCTATATACTCACTCAGTCACTCACCACACCACCGACACTGCGGTAGATATATCTTGTAACCTCCTCCGGGGTCCGGCCGGGCTGCTACAAGTTCCAGTGCACCTAACTATTCCTCTTCCATTATTGATCATTTTTCCATATGCTACCTACAGCTTGGATAGTGGATGCAAAATGTTTGTGCGGTGCAGTCTTGGATTAGAGAATGGGCGGCGTCAGGAGACCATGGTCTCCCTTGAGGGACGTGCTTTGATCTGGCGGGATGGAAGATGGTTTTGGAAGGAAGCCTCTACAACAACCAGGCTTCGGAGACCATCCAAGGCTAAAACCCTACTCTACCAAAATGGACTAAACTAAGACTGTGAACAAAAATAGAGAATGAAAATTGAGTAGCATGGTGAACAGGCCTTCGTCAATTTCACAGATATTAGTATGCGCTGTTCCCTTTTCTTAACACACAAACTAGATTAGACCATACTTTCTTGAAGCCACAGATTTTACAATGCAAAGGAGAGAAAATATGCTAGAAGTTTTTCGCATAGAGAAATAAAGAGACACACTAGAAGTCTTCGCAAAAAAGATAAAAAATAAAAACAGAAGTGCTGAACAAAATCAATATGTCCCGGACTTCCTTCCCATTTGGACTCCTATCCGGAGATACCAACTTTCTTATGTTTTCATGTCTCTAGGGATGTCATTAAGCCCAGAAGGATTGGTAGCACCAGAGCAAGTCTCAGGCTGGGTTGTGTTCAAATCAGGCTGGTTAAAGTTCTTGCCACTTTGTCTCGTCCTCCAAGTAATAGCATTGTCATCTATCTAAACAAACAGAGATCATCAGGATTCAGGAGTACACAGATGTGGCAGGCTTTCTAGTCCTGGCTGGCCGGCTGAAGTACGTGAGTATGACGTTTAATTTTGATTTCATCTCTTGAACCACTAGGACAAAATCTTATATCCATCTACTACCAATAAATGCTCATTTCTATCATCTATGCATTGTTTTTGCTCATTGTTTAGAGTGATTAAGTATGTGATGTCTATCCATTTATTCTTGCTCACTGTGCACATCACATACTACCGTTCTTCCTCTTATCGGTTTGGACAACTGTTTTCAGCTCTTATGTTCTTTCAACGAATAATTTGTGCTGATGAGCAGACTAGAAAGCACTTGCTCAATTCCAATGAAAGGTGCATTTGCACACAAATGCACGGATTTGGAAGGCACGGCAGTTGAAAAAGAAAGTGTGTTTTTATCTCTTCTTGTAGTGGCTTCTTGTTGTCAACAAATAGAATTTTTGTATGTAGAGAAATTTCAGGGTAGTTGAAAAAAATGATATGATGGCTGTCCATAAGGAGTCCAATACCCAAAATGATGGTTTGTTCGTGAATGTGCTGCGGTTTGCAATCCAAGTGGGTGAGTGCCGCCGCCATGGCCACCAACGACTCAACCAAACAAAAAAGATGGGATCATGAATTAATCGCGCTCTTGAACTAGTGGATACCGTCACCACGTTGAAACTTGAAATCAAAGAACAAGCACCCAGCGTTGAGCTCCTTCGTCCGTGCATTTCAAGTTGACATTATCTGCCAGTACGCACGCCCCAGCGTGCACAGGACATCGATGGCATGACTGCAGAACAGAAGTTGTGCGTCAAACAATGACCGCAATTGATGTTCACATCTGTTTAATTTGAATGGTATGCTGTTTCCTGTCTTTTTAAAAAAAATCCATGCGGGGAGCAGAACTACTGAAATTTGTTATAGCACAAAGTACTTTTGAAGTAAACTTTATTCATATCATTCTCATATGGCATTTGAGTCCAATGTCTATGTAACGACCCAGAAATAAAGTGTCAGTAACAGTGTATAGTTCATAAGATATTTGAATTCATCGTTTTATGATTGGTAGTCTATGAACTAATAGATTGTGCTTTTGAGCAAAATACGCTTTGTATGTTAGAAAGGTTAAAAGGTGTACATGTTGACTGGGTGTTTAAGGAGGGGCAAAAGTTGATTTTTGATTCATAGCTTGTATAGAAAATCAGTCACCGTGGATGCATAGATCTTTTTGAAAGCAATCTATTTGACTACTATGTAGTATTCGGATTTATGATCATAAAGTTTTGTGCAACTGAAGAATGAATAGATGAGATGAAATAAGAAAAATAGAGGAGGGCACATAAACCTTAACTCCATCCCCCTTCTGGCCGACACCAGCCCCGCCCCTTTTCCCCCTCCTCACGACCCCTCCCCTAGTACACTTCCTGCTCTGTCCATGGCTCCCTTCACCCTCTAGATCTCCTCCACTGCAGCAAGGATTGAGAAGAGAAGGGGCAAGATGGATTGAAGAGGAAGAGAGGATTGAGGAGATATGCTAGATCGGTGTTTTCCCCAACCTTCCCTTGCGGATTTTCATGGGAAAGCCTTAGGTAAGAGTCGAATCCATCTCCTTCCCCTGTAATTAAGTATTTTTGGAGGTTTTGGCTATGTGGGATTAAAGGATTAGGGGTTGGATTGGAGTTTAACTTCGTTTTCTAGTTGCGGTTTCCTGGCAGATTCGACAATTTGTCTAGGGTATGAGTTTTGGATATGTTAGGTGCGGAATTGATTTTTGAGATACATTAGGAAGTTATGGAGGATTTTGTAATATTTCCATATTATATTTAATTGCAATTTTTGGTGGAGTAGAATCCGAGATATGGACGGATTATTGTGACTGTTCATGTTTGCCTGGCAGATAAAGTCAGGTCTGTTCATTGGTGCTTTTCACATGGTAAATGGCCGAATGAACTCTTCTAACTATGGAGACGTTTGTAGAGGGATAATAGTACTTCCTGTCAGAAAATTTTATAATTTTTGGTTGCATAGTTTAGGAGATATGAATTTTTATATGTTGCTGCCTGGCTGTTATGCAGATTCAAAAGTGCTGTTTTGAGTTGTGTTTTAGGTGACCTTATAAGCCTGATAAAATTGTAGTTTTGCTACCAAAGTTTTAGTTTATTCTCTGAAGTTTCCAAATACATATTTATTTGATACCTAATCTATTGTATAAAAATAGATACATAAAAGATAAGTATTGTTGCTCTTCATCAATGATGGTGATAAGGAATGTAGTTTGTCTAGTCTTATTGATATTAGGGTCTTGGACATATGAGCACTCTATATTTCTATATGAGAATGCCATTTGGGTTTGTTGTGCTGATATACATAGGTGGTTTAGCAGGTGGTGTTGCTACGAGGCTTGTACGTCTACATGGTTGGTAAAGGCAAGTGAACGTAGCTGTTGCATTGCTACAACTTTAACATATTATTTTTACTACCTCCACTTATAAAATGAAGTGCACATATTTATATGTGATAATCTGAGATGTACATTTATGTGGTAATCTGAAATATTATATGTGATGTTTATAAGTTTGAGAAGAGTATGAATATGTCTTTTTAATATAGCTATATAGTTGGTACTTTAACATGGGTGAATAGATGAATGGATTGTTCCATGGATGAATAATTTTGAAAATATGGAGCTGAAAGTATATTTTACATATAACATATATACTTGGTGATTTATTCTATGATATATTTTTTTCCTACTGTACTGAAGTCTATGGAATCCTTAGTGGTTTCGTAGCTGACGGGTCTGTTTTAGAGGAATGTGATCTTGGTGAGGTATTTATGCTACTTTATATCTCCTAGTGCTAACATGTGAGGATCAAATGAAGTTTGGGTTATGAGTAAGGTCAGAATAGTTTCCAGAAGTCTTTGGGTATATATATTCAACTTAAGAATTAAGTTTCGGGTTGACTAGCTCTATTTTAGAAGTTCATTTTTAATATGATATACATGGTTTGGGCTTAGATTACGAATTTTGTGCTTTACTCCATATTTAAATGATAATTCTTACATTCTATCCCATACCTGTTAAAATGAAGGTGACCCATAGATAACATGATATGGAGAATGATTTTGTTTGTACTTGGCATACATGAGATTCTATCGTTCAATCATGGTTGATACTATTTATGTCGAATAAGCTCTTTGTGCATCTCTCCGTATATATTATTATGGCTTGTTCTCTTATCGTTATGGAGTATGTGGTATTTGATTTTGGAGATTGCATTCATCTTGTGGCACTGCATCACATTGCATTACATTTCATTGCATTGCATTTCATGGCATTTGGAGTTATGTCGCGAGCCTATGGTTGCGAACGTACCGGTACATCACCGTTTATTGGGCATAACGATGCATCTTCATACCTTGTTAGGTATGAAGGCATGAGTTCATATGCATGCATATGCATATAGCATCGTTTATTGGGTGTAGCGATACAACTTCATATCTTGATGGGTGTGAAGGCAGCAGTTCATGTGCATTGATATGCATTTCTGAAGATTTTGGATGTTGGATGTGATGAAGTTACCTTGTGCCAACATACACTACGATGACTTACGGGATTTTGGATATACCGTTTGTGAACTTTTTGTCATTCACATATTTTTTTTATATATGGATAATTGAATATTGGCATGATAAAGTTGCAATGAAACTAATATGATATGTGGTGCTTCTCTATGGTGATGTGTGTTATGGTATGGCCTATTAACTGTGGAGATATTATATGTGTTGTTGCAGAGCATTCCTATAGACTTCAATGGCATTGCAAATGTTATTCTATTTTTTTTTTGTTGTGGTATATGTCCTACATTTATCCTACCTTTATTTCTAGTTGTTATGGAGACCTATATGCTATGGCTTTTTTGATGGTTGTTAACTATTGTTCTACATGGATCTTATATTAATTGTTATGGTAGCTCTTGTACAAACTAATGTTGCTTTGTCTTGCCATGATCACCTAATTCTTGGTATATCATGTAGATTGGTGGAGCTGTTAATACTTGTTACTTTATCAAATAATTGGTTAATCTAATGTGGTTTAAATAGTTTGTTAAAGTAGTTCACTTGCTGAGATTATTCAATCTCACTCTTGTTTTTCCCTCCTGAGGTTGTCCTTTGAAGCTAGTATGGAGGGAAGTGGGTTAGTTGCACAACATACACTTTCATGTTATCCCACGTAATGCTAAGATGTATTCTTCTAAGTTTATGATATGTTAGGGTATTCTTATTCTTGTTTGTTAAAGATGTATGGTTATCATGGTGGAGAATCACACTTCATATATAATCTATCTTTTGTTTGTTCCGCATTGTGCTTGTTTCAAGATGTATGCTGCTGAAATTTTTAATTCAACATTTTAGTGGTTGTGTAGCATCCTAGGACTTCGTGTTACTTGGGGTGTTACAGTCTCCCCAATACTATTGATATAGACAGCTAAAGCCTAGTGAATTGTCCACACATCAAAAAATGCCATCTTTTTATGCGGAGATAAAAGGCACGAACAAAATGCAGCTAAATTTATCGGGGTCCACATGGAGTAGAAGGACTGTACATTAGAGCTGTACCTACAAACACATGTACACTATTCACTGCTCGTAAATCAGTTACTCTTTACCTCTGACTCACTCCATAAAATTAGGATAGATAAATATTTATTGGATACCTACCTTACCCATGTTTATCATCCCAGCGTGCACTAGACATCGATGACATGACTGCACAACAAAAGCTGTCAAACGTCAATCACATCTGACTCACCAGTCCCACCGATCTATCCTCACAACGGTGCCGTTAGGGCAGTAAATAGGCCTGAGCTGTTAACACGGAGCATATGCATAGCCCAAGAGACGGCAACTTTGCCAAGTAGTTGCCTAGTTGGGCTGCTTCTATATATGTTACCCCTCCCACCTTTACCTCATTATTTCTCAGTTGATATATGTTCCACCTTACTATTCCTCTGATCATATTTCCACATGCTACCTACACCTTGCATATATAGTTCCTAATAAGTTAACTAATGCATGGAAAGTGTTTGCGCGTTACGTTCAATCTTGGCTTTGAGAATGTGCGGCATCAGGAAACCACGGTCTCCCTTGAGCGATGTGCTAGGGGCTCATTCACGGTCACCAAGGGTTCGGCCTTGCAGTGTTTGACGGATCAATTCTGTACCGTGTCATCCTCCACGTATCCCGGATTGGGCGATCGGCCATAGCGCTCCAACCATTTTCCAACCGGCATCGGGCCTCGTGTTGCTTCTTGATTTTATATGTTGGTTATCGTGCAAGTTTACATGCACTATTAAATTTTTTTTAATAATTAGTTGAAACGGCATTTGCAGGACCATGTCAGCGAACAAGATCACTTAGTTTGAATGTCATTTCTTTGTCTCTTTCTATAAATTGCATGTGGGATAGCAAACCGTCGGAAATTGCTGTAGTATAAAGTACTTTCTAGAGAGAAATTTACTAATATATTGTATTTCTAACCGAATATTAATAAAAATACTTATCAATAGCTATAGTACGTCTAGCCAATCTGTCCAGACGACACCACAAAAATTTATTTATTTTTTCTCAGAGAAGATAAAAGGCACATTCAAAATCCAGCTACTACAGAGTCCAATAATTGGAGGACTGCACATTATAAAACCGCTGCGACCAACATACACATACCATTCACTCCACTGATTTTCCTAAAACAGATACTGTTCACCACTAGGGAGAGTCCATCCAGTTAAATTTCATTAGGACAGAAATAGAGATAACGCAGAGAAAAGATTAGTGGTTCCTGAGTTTAGACACCAGCTTAATTATATGTCCTCCCTTGTGTAGTGGAGTACAGTACTAATTAGTTTATTCACGAAACCTGACAATGAACCATAGGACCTGGGAACTAATTAACACAGACAAAAATACTTCGGAATGAGTGGCATCAGGGAAACCCACGATGCTTGTTTCTTGGTTCGGCCAAGTACATACAGCATGCCTGCATCTCAAGTCTGAACGCCGTCTATCTAGGACTTCGGCAGCGAGCGGTGTACCAGTAGTAAGATGTTCATATATCGTCTACGGCCCGCATCTGAGCGAGTGTGATCGACGATGAGGCATATGAGCAGCGAAATAAAAAAACTCGTGTCAGTATCTGCCGGGCTGATGAATGAATACTAGCTCGTGCAGATACTGAATTCATGTAACGTACCAACAATAAAAAAAGATTCATCTTCTCATCCGAACATTCCACGAGTTGTAAACTATTATATTTATAACTTGTTTCAAATACTTTTTTTCGAATGGCCACTGCTAATTTACTAAATCGCCATTTGAATTGAGAATTCTTAGTTTCTACTCCCTCCGTTCTAAAATGCAGATTGTTTTAACTTTTCTAAATACATAGATTTTACTATGCACCTAAATATGAGATTATGTCTAGGTACATATCAAAATTTATGTATTTAAATAAAAGTCATTTTGAAATGGAGGGAGTAATATATTTTTCATCACAGGAATTGTCCAAACTAGACTATATAAAACCCTCAGCCACTTGGAAAAAATTGTAAATAAAAATAGCATGTGCGTAAGTGCGTTGTGCCTACTGCAAAGTTAACGGAAGGGCATAGGTTTGTCGCCTCATTCTGAAATTTACTCCATGGCATATAAACATCTGCAGGTGCCGAAGACATTTAACTGGTTATGAAATCGAAATGCACTCCAAGACTGAAATTTTTTGCTTCGCCAATTCCGGTGGACAGGCTCAATACCAAAACAATGCTACGGAGGAGAAATTACAATGTACAGCCGGATGTCCACTGTGTTTTATGCAACATCCAGCATGAAGAAGATCCAGACCGCATATTCTTTGAGTGCCCATTTGGCATTGAGTGCTGGCAGAAGATTGGATTCCACTGGCCAAACAAACCAAGCATCCATGAACGCCTGATTCAATGCAATCAAAACATGCAGATACCTTACTTTATAGAAACTTTGTGATTGCGGTATGGGAAATATGGAACCTAAGGAATGGCAAAATCTTCGAGGGCTCGAGAGCAACTCCACAACTTTGGACTTCTCCACAACATCAACACACAGAATGAAGCCCTCCTCTTAAAATTCCTCCACAAGCTCTTCTCCAAAGCTGACCTTCCTTGGGTACGCCTAATCTGGGACAATCACTACAGTCAAGGGACTCTTCTAGGAACGCAAAGAAAGGGATCTTATTGGTGGAGGGATATTGTCAAATTGATCGACAAATACAAAGGAATTGCCTCAGTCTGGGTAGCAGATGGCAGCACTGTTCTTTGCTAGCAAGATACCTGGAATAATCACTTCCTCCCAGATGAGTTCCCACATTTGTTATCATTCGCAAGGAATTCGAAGATCACTTACAAAATGCCAAAAGAAGCATAAAGTCTTTTTCTGGCTGTTAATCAAAGATAGGCTCAATACAAAAGACATTCTACAGCGAAGGGCAATGCAGCTGAATTCTGTTAACTGTGAAATGTGCATCCTGCAGAAGAGAGAAACAGTGGCGCATCTTTT
The DNA here is from genome assembly GCF_000263155.2 of Setaria italica. Taxonomy (NCBI): domain Eukaryota; kingdom Viridiplantae; phylum Streptophyta; class Magnoliopsida; order Poales; family Poaceae; genus Setaria; species Setaria italica. The sequence goes on from NC_028451.1 coordinate 11,769,636, forward strand.
CCTGCGATGCAATTTTGCCAAGGCTTGCTGGGCATCAATTGGGATCTCATATGTGAGTACGAGAGGACCCCATCACATCTTCAACCAAATCAGAAGACGCATCAATGCCCCCTTCTTCATGGAAGTCATCATTCTAATGTCATGGAGCATCTGGACGACAAGGAATGATTGGACCTTCAATAACTCAGACCTGCTGTTTCAAGGGCAAAAAGAAAGTTCCTATCAGAAATCTTTTTAGTCGCCTCTCATAGAATGAACTCCTCGGTTAGCCAACTTTGTTTAGATTGGCTTCAAAACCTGTAATCTTTTCTCCTTTTATTTTGATAGGCTTAACTTGGTTTGCCCTGTAACGACTATTTTTTCTTTTTTTAATAAATTCCAGTAGAGGCTTGCCCCTCCTTTTCATTCAAAAAAACTCCACAACTTTCGACCGTGAGCTTCAAAGAGCAATTGTTCTTCAGCTTCACCAGGTTAAGGACAATCTTAGACCAATTATTTTACAATGGCCAGAGTCTGTAATGTAATCTCTCTCCTCCCCCTATGTAAGTATTTTCTACTTGTTTGTAATTATCACCCTAAACCTTTTTTATTTAATGAATGTGCTGTGGGTGTTGCCATTAGGGGCATTTTACTGTTAATTTTAATTCAAAATATTAAATAAGACATGACTGACATGATAGCAAAACACTGGTACAGAAACGACCTTCCATCCAACTACAAAAGTCTCGGTTGTTTTTGGACCCAGGACTATAAAGAAGCTTTAGTCCCAGTTGGTAACACCAACTAGGACTAAAGGTGATCCTCGATAAAAAGCTCGTCCGTGGAGACACCTTTAGTCCCGGTTGGTAATAGATATGGCTTTAGTCCCGGGACCTTTAGTCCTGAATGATTAGTCCCAGCTGGTCTTTTGAGAGATATGAGGCTTACCAACCGGAACTAATGCTCATATTTCCACCAGTGAAAATAGGAGCACGATCCATTATATCTATAGCAACCAACATAAATCATGCGATGGCTATTGCAAGAAGCAAATAATGAACCTGCAATAGGACCAGTGCCGGGGCATCATATGCGCTATTACTCGATATATTGTGCCTGTTCGATGTAGCAGATCAAAGGTCATGCGGTGCAAATGTGCCTCTAGGAAGTAGTGGTTTGCAGCGAGCATTCGTGCAGATGCGATCCCTGAAAACTTGATCACCCTTCTACTCCTCGGGTACGGGCGCAGCTTGGAATGCATGCTCTTCTGGCGTGTGCATTGATCTGTGCACACAGATCTCCGTAATGGGCACCAACAGCAGTGGAGAGAGCTCTGTTAGGTGTTGTGTGTGGAAGGCAGAGAAGGAGCGCATCTCTTATACGCATCAGAGACCTTTTGTGCATCTAGGTTAATTGTAGTAATTCGACAGCCATCAAATAGACAATTACTAGTAACAGCCATTACTTACAAGTCATTTGTGTCAGCCATTCAATCAAGATCAGTTACTAGTCAACTAGAAATCAAGAAATCAAGTAGCATTAGTTACTAGTCATCAATCCGTGAGTAAAAACTGCAAAACCCGACCAAGCCCAGCCCACATGTCCGGTCCAGGTCGGGTGGGGTCGCAGCTCGGCAAGGCGAGGCGAGCATGTTACCCTATTATTCCTCCCTCAACTTCTCAACAGGCATAACGCGACTCCACATTATAAGTTGGAATGGACCTTGTTTAATTAGTTAGTGCGTCTGGGCCCAATTGATGTAACAGTTGGGAAGTCCCCCAAAGTCTTAGTTCAAAAAAACTAATGGGCCTGAAAAGTTGATGCTTTTGTCTTGTTTTGGACCAATGATTTGTTAGAATGTTTGGGATAAGCGAAATCCGTGTACTCATGTCATATATATATGATTCGAGGAGAGCTCTGTGACACTATGTTTGTAGCACACATGTTGGCCTCTTTAAGGCCGTATGGCCTAGTCATAGCTATATTAGACACCCAGCCTCCTGCCTTGCCTCCCATGCACATCTCACATGTTTTACAGATGTTACACATCATCCTTTCTTGCATTGTGATCAAATGCCTAACACAATAAGCTAGACCATACCAAGGAGTGAGGGGCACTGGGAAAGCATGTTCTAGAGTTAGAAATACCGACCAAATTTCATATAGCCCAAATTTGTGTGTACCATGAACTTTACAAGCTATTCAGCAAAGATGGATCGGAATAAACCCATCAAGTTACCCTCTACCAAATAAATATCCACCACACTTGTATATACCTCTAGAGCTGCCCACCATCTCGCAAGAATCGGGGTGCTCATCACATAAGATGCACGCAATGTTCTTTCACAATTTAGGAGCCTGGGCTAATCCAAGTCAACGATGATGCAGCTAGCATGCACGCACGCACCCAATGATAATAAAGTATTGTATATGCAAGGATAACATGATCACTAGATGTGATTTGGGTCCCTATAGTTGAGATCAAGGACCTCAATATGATTGTTTTGGTTAGTGTATGGCAGATAGATGCATGGGACCTGCAATGGATGAATAAAGTCCTAGCTTTATTTTTTGCTGCAAAAATTCTATTTAAAGGCAGTGCAGGCCTCTTGGGAAATGTTATTAGACTTTAGAGGGATCAAGGACGCTGCACCGCAAGCGAATGAGGGGCATAATAAAGAGACCATAATGGGGGACTGACATGTCAAATGGCCAGTGTTTATGAGACTGTCTCCTGGTACACATATTTGCAAGACAAACCTGCGCCAATGAGATCGAAGCGCTGTACGCCTGTACACTTAGGCCCTGGCAAGTGGCAACCCTGCACGTACGCCGAATAAGTCGGTTATTGGATCCAGTGGCGAGTGGTTGAATGGATAGTTTCATGTTTCTACGTAACCACATGCTGCTGGATCAAATAATCAAGATGGTGCCATACTACCCCTAGTTTTAGCAAAACCCAAAGCCACAAGTTTTTCATACAAAATCAAGTCAGATTGTTAGCGTACAATAATTATATTGAAAACGAGCATGGATGAAAACTGGAGGACTGCATATATATAGACTATCACTGTACCACAGCCCCTCTATACACTGATCTTTGTAAACCAGTTACTCTTTAACCATAGGGAAAGTCCACCCAGTAACATTTATTCACTAGGATAGAAAAAGAGAGACCACATAAATGATTATTGATTCCCGAGTCGTGACTTGTGACCAAAGACACTCATCTCCACCTCCCCTATAGTTCCAATTAGTTTTAGATCCACGTATCCTGACAATGAACTATACGTTGGACTTGAGTACCAAGACAGACAGAATGCTTAGGAGTGAGTGGCATCATGGAAACCAACTATGCTTGTTGCGCTGGTTTCGCAAATACATGCTACTGGATTGCATCTGAAGTATCAGCACCATCTTTGGATGTCGGTTGCAAGCAGTGCACCAGTGCGTACGCACTCGGAAAATATGACTTGGGCCCACCAGCCTATGTAATCTCATCGAGGAGGCAAATGAGCAATGGAATCACTGTGGATCATAGATCTATTGACATATTACCTCTTTGCAGGTAATATATTTAATATTTAGTTATATATTTTGGTTGGGATTCTTGGTTGCTAATTTTTACCTCTAAAGAATTATCGAAACTATAAGCACAAAAACCACCTGGTAAAAAGAAGGTGCAAAAGGCCGGGCCACTCAGATCGAGAAGAGAATATTGAATATGTGTGAGATCATGTATGATTAAATTTTGGTTTATATTGAAATTCGCATAAAAAGGGTGCATGTGGAGGGTGATGGGCGAGCTGATATGCAGGGGTCATGGACGCATTGGTGCCATCGGTACTAAACCCCGGAGACAGCAAAATCACTGGCCACCAGAATCTCTACGCGTGCTGGTGCTTCATCCTAAGCAAGGACACAATTACAAGAACAATTAGAGCCGATTGCCAATCTAAAATCTGCACCCTCTCAAGAGCCGATTTCACCAACAAAGAATCCGTTTCCGATTTCACCAACAAAGAATCCGTTTCCAGCTCCACACATGCTGCATATATACCCGGCATGCTGGCTGCTACGATCCCAGCCCAACAGGCTAATAACTCAGCATTTCCCGCTCCAGTAGACAGCTTCACCGTTTGGGACTCTGATGTCAGCGTTGGATTCAGCTTTGAAGGCCCCATCCCCATCCGAGCTGATTTTCAGGAAACCCGGACCCGGCCTTCGCTACAGAATATTTCTCTTTTGCTGGTTTGGTGCAAAGTCCACTTATCTCTTCCTCCTCGATGACATGCAGATTCCACTAGGAAAAAACCAGTAGAAAGGCGAGAGTGCCAAACACCTAGCTTTTTATCTGTGCAGCTTCTTGAGCAACCTGCTTCTATGGGCTTAAAACTAATTTTAAGCTGTGGGCCTATGTATTTTCAAGCATTAGTATGAGCAATAAAACAAAAATTCTCGTGTGAGCATCACTCAGGCTGGTGTATGAATACTCAGTCTTCGTGCAAAAGCTGAATTCAGCCATTCCCTTGGTTGTTCGAGCATTTCTATTGAGTTGCATACATAGACTAGTTACTCAAATGTTTAAACTGATAAACAAAGATGGTCAATTCACTTGTACTTCAACAGTCCCCCTCCTACGCAGGTTCCCTCAGATCTCAAACATGAGAATAAGAGCTGATTGCAATTATTTTATTTAATCAAACCCATTAGGATTCGAATTAAGGACCTTTGATGCTGATATTGAGTTGCATTACTGAGCAGTTCAAGCTAAAATGTTAAGCTAATCAGGAAATATGGACAATTCACTTATATTTTAACAATTTCAAATGCAACCATCAGCCTGCGTGCACTGGACATTGATGGCATGCCATTGCTGAACAAAAACCTTCAAACGACAAGTCCAGCAGATTCACCAGCCCAGCCCTCTATATAGACCAGTGACATCACCTACCAACACATATACTATATATAGAGCGACATCACCTACCAACACATATACTATATATTCTCGCACCTCTGATCTTCGTAAACCAGTGACATTTCATTAGGACAGAAATAGAAAAGATTATATGTAAGTTCTGACCTGTGTGACCGGGATCACTAATCGACAGACTTGTCTGTTCGTTTGCATTCTATTTGCTGCAACCAGTCCCATGTACGACACAATGCTTCGGAGTGAGCGGCATCAGGGAAAACGACGATACATCCTGCTTTGTTTACATCTCGCCGAGAGGATCTACTCGTCTACTTCCCAGCAGCGTCTCAAGTATCAACATCATCAATGGATCGCTCATCAACTGGTAATTCAATATGTGTGTTCATATGTTTTCTAATGAGCACGCTTGATCAACATATTTCTCAGCATGAGCCATATATGTGCCGTCACTGCTAGAGATTTTCAAGGGCATTTACGATGGGATGCGAAAGGGCATTGCCATGCACAAACTCAGTTTCGGCCAAAAATGGATTGAAGTTCAAAATTTGCTTAATTAGGCATGCAGTCATCATACAGTAACAACGTGTAGTTCCACTAATAGCTACTAACTAACAGGTAGTTCAAGCAAAGCAAGAACTTGAATGTGGTGCAGAAGGGTGGAAGAAAAATATCATATCTCGACAACCAGTGTGCATGCCTTTTGGGATTTGGATCGATGGCTATGCAAATTTACCCATGCTGCCATCATTAGCTCTCAAATAAACATGATTAATGACATCGGAACATTTCAATAAGATGAAGTACTCATGCACAACAATTGAAAGTACTATCGCTGAAGCCAAATGAAATTCCAAGCACGCAAGCAGACCTGAATGGCGACAGAACGTCCATTCAGGTTGTAACCTTCCTGAGGAGTGATGACCCTTTGTTCCTACGATTAAGTTGTTGACGGAGAAAGCAGGAGGAGACACGGATGTTAAGCTCTATGAGCAGGAGCAGATCCAAAACGGGGCTGCACCTCGGGCTAAGTTGCTGAATCACAGCCAAAACAGTCTAATCTTGCCTCATAAACCTCCTTTTGTTAGGCTAAATACCACATATGTTAAAGGAACTACGTGGGCTCGCCTCGGGCTGCAGCCCGAGCAGCTCGGGCCCTAGATCCGCCCCTGTCTATGAGGCTACCCAAGCTGAACTTTGAGCGAAAAGTTCATTTATGATGACTCTCATGCCCGATTGCTCTCATCAATCCGTCCAACATTGACCTCTATGGTTTGAGGCTCCGAGAGCATCCAGAATTGGCCAACTACTTCGGCGCTGCCCTTCTATATAAGGCACCTCCCATTTTACACTATTAATGTTTTTCTCTTCCTGTTGTTTTTTCCACACGCTACCTACACCTTGGACATACTATAATTCGTAATTAAGGAGTACGCCAGTCAGTGCATCATGCTGCGCACCTATGCTGAGTGTTGGTATGATGGCTTTGCCCAGGACCGCTCGCTCACTTTCACAATCACTCACGACAACAACGCAAGGAGATTTTTCTTGCCGCCGCCACGTCGCCTGTATCTTGGCAACTCTATTTTTTCTCTGGACTCGGCAACTGGAACAACCGAAGGAGTACATGACATAAATAGGCCAGGGACACACCACGGAGCTAGCCTCCATGCCGGCCTTCACGCGCACGCACTAACTACCTAGCAGACTCACGCGCATGCACTCAAGTCACGTCTAACAGACTCACGCGGACTTTGACTCCCACACGATCCTAACAACTCGAAGACTAACTCCACTAACATATGCAGTCTACGCGCTAGCCAAACTAACAGGCTAACTCTATGCGCATGCAACTAACACATGACCATACATGCTAACTACACAAGTCAAGATTAATACTAACATGGTACACACAATCTTGGCTTTTAGAATGGGCGGCATCTGTAAACCATAGTCTGCCATCAGGGAAGCACTATGGACCCAAGGACGGCCACCAAGGGTTAGGGCCTGGATAACAAACTCCTCTACCCCTTCCTGATGCATTCATGGCTAATTGTAATTCGATCCCTGATGCAGTAACGTAGATGACACTGATGCATTCCATGGCACCGTATCCGAGCATTCCAAATTGACATGTAGTAGCTGCCAGCACGCATAAGCCAGCGTGCACTGTACATCGATGGCATGCCATTATTGCTGAACAAAAGCCATCAAACGAAGAGCACAGCTGATTCATTAGCCCTCATCAATAGCCAATATGGCGTCGCCGCTACGGTAGATATATAGCTTAACGAATATAAAAGGCACATGCAAAACACAACAAACTTCAGGATCCAATTGGAGGATCAGGTATATAGAGCCGCATCACCTCCCAACACATGTACCATATTTTAAATTTCACTCCTCTGATCTTTGTAAACCAGTAACTCTTCACCCCTAGGGAGAGTCCAGAGTCCATCCAATGACATTTTATTAGGACAAATAGTAAAGATTATAAGTCGTGACTTGTGACCTGCAGGAACACTAATTGACAGACTTGTCTGTTAGTCTGTTCGTTCGCATGCATTCCATATCAGCCATTCAGCCTCGCTCCTCCCTCACAGGTCCCCATGGGCCATGCACACATTAGAACTAACACAACAACACAGACACAATGCTTGGGAATGAGTGGCATCAGGGAAATTAAAACAACAATGCCAGTTCATTGTTTGCTTTGTTTACGTCAAGGACGTACTACATCGCTGCATATGTCGAGTCTACATCTATGGATATTGCTTCTATGCGACTCGAGGCTCCGCCCCATCTATGGATTTCGGCTGACTTGCCTCCGGCCAGCCTGTGCGCTACAACATCCTCGACCATTCATCTATGAGCCTGCTCGATTTGCCATATGTCCCTTGATTGTGCTGCCAGACTAGTAAGTGATGGTCGATGATGATCGCACTAGCATAGACAGCCCCACACTTGCCAGGTACTTTTGGCTTCGAGCATCATTCGTTTGAGATAATGAAATAAAAAATGCTCGTATTAGCATCGGCCGGGCCGATGTTTCAATACTAAGGATATTCTTAATGACAAGTTTTATTTCATTGTTTCCATGAGTGGCATGTCATTTAAAGTGTGGATAAACAAACAACTCCACTTAATGCAAAGTTTTATTTTGTTGTTTCATAGGTGTCCGAAGTATTTAACGCATACATGACGTGGGACCGGTTAATCGGACATGTGATCGGATGAATTTAAACTATAGCTCTAAATGGATATGTGGAAGTGTTTTAATGTTTTAACAACCACGTTAACCGGGTTTGGTTACCCTGAACTAAACTTTAGTCCATCCATTTTAGCTCCTTTAGTCCCTAAAGTGCCAAACATATAGACTAAAATATGGACTAAACCCTTTAGTCCTCTAGTTCAAGGGAGGTGGACTAAAGTGGACTAAAAGCCCTGAAAGACACCCCTGCCCCTCATTTATTGCCTCCCTCCCGCCCGGCCCCCTCTGCCGGCCTTCCTCCAGCCCCCGCCAGCCACCCTCCCGCTTGCGGCCCCTGCTGCCGGCCTCCCTCCCGCCGCCCTCCCGTCCAGCCCCCACCGTCGCGCAACCCTCCCGCCCGCCACTGGCCTTCCTCCCGCCCGGCCCCCACCGCTGCCGGTCTCCCTCCCGCCCAGCCCCCAGCGCCAGCCTCGCCGCCCTCCCGCTCGGCCCCCTCCGCCGGCCTCCCTCCCGCCGCCCCTTTCTGCTGTGCTGCAATTGCCAACGGTGAAGCACTACGGCGGCAACCCCTGTACCCTTCAGGCCTTCACCTTCATGCATCTTAGCAGAGATAGTCCTCACG
>NC_028451.1:11780229-11795126 GCF_000263155.2 Setaria italica
GCATGCCAGGACACCGCTCTGAGAACCACTAGATGTGGCCCACCCCAGCGGTGCCCGACAAGTTATGCCGGCAGCCCAAACTTCGGACCATCGCGCCTTGCAGCACGGGGAGCCAAACCCCAGTCCTTCCCCTGGTTTGGGTTGGGAGTTCTTCTGACGTCACCTACATATCCTTGGGTGGGATTAGGACCTATCTTCACCTAATAGATAGTATAAGAACATGTAGATTCAAGGGGTTTTTTTATATTACTTGGTGATATGTAGAGAATGGAGGACCCAGAGTGGATGTACACGGGCCGCTATAGTCAAAATTCGTTGAATGATGAATGGATTTACCAGACCGATGCTTTCTTGGAATGGGCGTTTGTAAGGGTCAAAGGAGCTAGATCCACTTGGTTTCCGTGTAGCAAATGTGGAAAGATGTGTCGACAAACCAAGTTGGACATGGGTAAACATCTTGTTAAGAACGGATTTACATTAGACTATACCAGGTGGATCTACCATGGTGAAGCCGATCGTGGGAGAGACGAGGGTCTTTAGACAATGCATCAAGGAATATGATGAGGATGCCAGGGTGGGAGACATGTTAGATGACTATCATGAAGCACGTAAGGAGGAGGAGCCAGAGGCTATCGCAAAGGTATAGTACGACATGCTGTCTGCGGCATAGCAACCTCTTCACGGGCATACCTATGTTTCTCAACTGGATGCCATTGCAAGTCTAATGGCCGTGAAGTCCCAGTTTAGTTTGAGTCGAGATGCCTCCGATATTATGCTGACAGTTTTTGGGAGCCTGCTCCCAGAGGGTCACATCTTGCCAAAGAGCATGTATGAGGCACAGAAACTCCTTCATGCACTTAAGATGCCATAAGAGCAGATACATGCTTGCTCGAAGGGATGCATCTTATTTAGGAAAGAGTATGCGGAAGTAAAGTATTGTGTGAAGTGCGAATCGTCTAGGTTCCTGGAGGTAGACTCTGGTGATGGTCAGAAGAAGTAGCTCGCAATCCCCGTGAAGATCCTACGGTACCTTCCTTTTATACCGAGGATCCAACGGCTTTACATGACTGAAGAATCCATGAAACAGATGACATGGCACAAAAACGGACGTTGATACAATGCTGAGAAGCTGGTACACCCATCCGATGGTGAAGCCTGGACAAGGTTTGATGCAATTTATCGTGAGAAAGCTCTAGAGGTCCGTAATGTACGTGTTGCGCTGGCAACAAATGGGTTCAATCCTTATAAAATGGTGGTTGCCCCGTACACCTGTTGGCCCATGTTCGTTATCCCCCTCAATCTCCCCATGGCATCCTCTTTCAACGACATAACATATTTTTGTCGTTGATAATTCCAAAACACCTGGGAAATAATATGAGTGTGTACATGGAGCCTCTGATTGATGATTTGGTCCGTGCTTGGGAGAAGGGGTATGGACATACGACTGAGCTACAAAGACAAACTTCAAGATGTATGTTTGGTACCAGTACTCCCTGCATGACTTGCCGACATATGGTATTTTCTGCGGCTGGTGTGTTCACGGGAAGTTCCCATGCCCAATATGCAAGGCTTCTTTGAAGTTTATTTGATTGACGAAGGGTGGCAAGTATTCTTCGTTTGACAAACATAGACAATTCCTCCCTCCTGACCATCAATTCAGACGAGACATCAAAAACTTTACAAAAGATATCATAGTTAACGACCCCGCACCGCAGATGATGACCTTAGCAGTAGTTCATGCTCAGTTAGATGCTCTCAAGGTCAATAATCAAGAAGGTGGTTTTGTGGGATATGGCGAGCAACATGCCTGGACTCAGAAGTTGTGCTTGTGTAACCTCCCCTATTTCGATAACCTTCTTCTTCCACATATCATTGATGTAATGCACACCGAAAAGAATATCGCCGAAGTAATTTTTGGTACAATCATGGACATTCCTGACAAGACAAAGGATAATGTTAAGGCTAGAGTGGATCAAGCGAGGTTATGCAATAGACCAAAGCTAGACATGGCGCCTCCCAGAACTGGCAAGTCATGGAGAAAGCCTAAGGCCGATTTCGTCCTGACGAGGGCCCAAAGGAGGGTGGTACTAGAATGGTTCCAAACGTTAATGTTCCCTGATGGGTATGCAGTGAATTTGAAGAGGGGAGTGAACTTAGCTACTATGCGAATCAACAGGCTCAAAAGTCATGATTACCACATATGGCTTGAGCGCTTACTTCCGGTGATGGTTCGAGGTTATGTCCCTGAGCATGTCTGGCAAGTGCTAGTGGAGTTGAGCAATTTCTTCCGCCAGCTTTGTGCCAATGAGTTATCTCATACCGTGGTTGCAGAAATGGAAAGAATGGCGCCTGTGTTGCTCTGTAAGTTGGAGAAGATCTTTCCACCCGGCTTCTTCAATCCGAGCAGCATATGATTTTGCACCTCCCGAATGAAGCACGAATGGGGGGGCCTATGCAGGTCCGTTGATGCTATTTAATTGAGAGATGTCAAAAGGTTCTTCGAACTAAATGTAAAAATAAATGCAAAATTGAAGCATCCATTGCAGAGGCATACATTCTAGAGGAGGTGTCAAACTTCACAACAAAATACTATGCCGACAACCTTCCTAGCGTGCATAATCCACCCCGTCGTTACAATGTCAACGAAGCTGAATTGAGCCCTAGCATTTTCCGAGGGCAACTCGGAAGTGCAAGTGGTGCGACCCAGAAGACCTTGAAACATGAAGAGTGGCGCACTATCATACTGTATGTGTTGACCAACCTAACCGAGGTGGAGCCATACATGCTGTAAGTTCTCAACAAACTTGTTCTCAAGTAGTCACTATTCTGTGTCCAATTCGCATGTTTCTTGTTGGTACAGGGAATTTCATCATCAATTCTGGTATAAATCAAGGGAACCTACCCCGCACGAAGCTGAGACTCTTCTCAGAGAGGGTGCGGGAAGTGGAATGCCCGATTTTATTTCTTGGTTCAAATAGAAGGTACAGTCCAATTTAGCTCGTACTTAGTTTGATATTAAAAGTTGCTCGTACATGTGAATAATATAACGAACCACCCTGCTTGAACTTGCAGGGCCAAACCGATGCGTCTATGAATGTTGAGTAGAGACAGGTTGCCGATGGCTGTGCCTATAGGGTCAGATCGTTTACCAGTTATGACGTCAATGGATATCGCTTTCACACAACTAGCCACGAGCAGATTTGGCCCAATTGAAGAACCACAAATACCGGAGTTTTTACGCTAAGCTTTGATGGGGTCGAGTACTATGGAAGAATTGAAGAAATATACGAACTAACTTTTCATGGTTGCAAAGTTCTTAATCTAGCCATATTCAAATGCCATTGGTTTGATCCATCAGTTGTGAGATGGGCTCCTAATCTTGGGCTAGTTGAAATTCGGCAATCATCCGTCTTACCAGGAGACGATGTTTATATTGTAGCTCAACAGGCCACGCTAGTTTGTTATTTGTCATACCCGTGCCAATTGACGACCGTCTTAAGGGTTGGGATGTTGTGTACAAGGTATCGCCACACGGTAAACTACCTGTACAAAACAATGAAGATTACAACATTGACCCCAACACATATGACGGAGAGTTCTTTCAAGAAGATGGACTCGAAGGGAGTTTTGAGATAGACTTAACTGAAGTGATCGGAATGGAAGTAGACAATAAAAGGGTTGCTGACGAGGACGCTGGAGACGAGGTTTAGAATATGGAGGAGTTAGAATTACTTCAACGATTACAATTAGGAGAGGATAGTGATGATGACATTTCTACTTTGGAGCATGGGCATGATTATATCGACACGTGTGATAGTGATGATAAGACTTATGATCCATCTAATCCTGATCATGATGATTATTTCTAATACATGTATGAGCCGTACTAATTTATTTATTATTTGTGATACCAAGTTATTTTTGAAGTATGTTTAGTTTATTTTGCATATCTTACTAAGTATGTTTTGTTTATCTGTGCTGATTGGTTTACTCTTTTTAATTGCAGGTGATTGAACAATGGTGGGCGGTACGAGGAAGATCGCAGCGCCTTACGAAAAATTCAAAGCTGCAGCTTCAGGGCCAGGTTCAGGGTCAGGTACAGGGTCAGCTTCAGGGAGGGCTCGAGGGAGGCGTTGAGGCAGGGGTGAGCCACTAGTCGAGAAAACGGAGGAGGCACAAGTCTAGGGTGGAGGCAGGGGTCGAGGAAAGCATAAAGGGGTGAGGCCCCCGTCGCCTGTACCTTCCCCCTCTCCCCGTCATCTGAGGAGGAGGAGGTACCTTCCGCGCACGCCTCTAGTGACGAGGCGGAGGTACAGGAGGAGCAGGAGCAGGAGCAGGAGAGAGAGGAGGGGGAGGAGGCAGGGGATTCCCAGTCTAAGATCTGGTTGCGAGGTCCCTCGTCCCTCCTGAGGTGATCGATACCTCTTCATAGACGCTCGCTGATTCAACCCACTGGGGCAAAGTAAGTTACTTTAGATATTCTCAATAATTTTGATATGTTGAAAATTACGATAGAAACTAATAATTTATATTAATCACTTGTGCAGGAGTTGGATTATCAGTGGGGGTGGCCACAACCGCAAGGTCAATGGCATCCTTGGCCTTTTGTGCAGGCTACACTTCCCTGGCTTGGTGGTGTTCGCCGGACAGGAGGAGCCGGCCTACACGTGGGACCACTACGTCGCCGCCGCCGACGTCGCTGATCATGACAACAGGAGATTCACCAACAAGGCGGAGCGGGTGAAGGCTGAGCTATGGGTAAGTATTCCTCGCACTACATTGCTTAATACATCACCTTCGCTGGACATTCTTGAAATAATAACTGTATACATCGCGTCTATATGCAGGACTTCTACAAATGTCAGGAGGGATTCGAGGCCAGGGCGGCCTCCATCTGTGAACAAGCCGCCAAGAAGCTTGTGAAGGACATGCACTACGAGGCACGCGTCCAGGCCATCATCGACTTCTACACTGAATACAGAAGGATGAAGGTCAAAAAAGAAGAGGCAAGGACAATGAACCTGATCAAGGAACAATTCATGACGGTAAATATAGAATGTTGATACTCACTTTTTCTAAGATTAATTATGCTTAATTTCTTTTTTATATGTCACACACTTGATGATGTAGGTGCCTCCGTGGTGGTCCCGAGCACATACCCGGTGTTGGGAAAAATGGTGGACCTGTGGTTGCAGCCCGGGTGGTTGGAGCACCAACTTGCTTGCCAGGAGCAGCATTTGCTGATGCCAGGTGCATCACACCATCAAGGCAGCCTGAGCCTTGATGAATATAGGGAAAAATGGCTACGCAAATTCATTTTTTTATTCTAACGCTCAATTCTGCATAATTTTTAATCATTTTGCATTTTTGTCATAGACACCGTCACATGATGGCTAGGATTGCTTCCGGTTCAAGGCATGAGTTATGTCCAAAATGGGCAAGGCGACGGCCGACATCAACTTCAACCCAGATGACCTGCCTGAGGCGTACAGCTATCCCAACATCCACAACCGCACCACCGAGTACACAGCAATGGCAAGGGAGGTTCATGGACCAAAGTTCGATCCGAGCTCCCAGGATATTGATGTAGAAATCGTGATGAGGGTGGGAGGAGGCAAGAAGCACGGCCAGTATTGGGTTGGCGATAGTGTAATCGACACTGCCACTACTCCTACTCTCTCCCATATCCGAGCAAGGAGCACGGACTTGAGCCCCGCGATACGGCCATGGCCGACCACTGCACAGTTACAGATGGAGGCTCTCTAGGTTATTTCTGTTTGTTTCATCGTTCGTTGTTTTTACGTATCTTTTGCTTTGCAATAAGACATTAGGATGAAATATTGTAGGCCCAGGTGGAAGTAGAATGGAAGCGATGGGAGGACCTAGAGGTGAGGATCGAGGCAGATCGGTAGGCAGAAAGGCAGAGGTCGGAGTCGATGTTCTAGTACATGCAGAGTATTTTTGAGAGGTTTGGTCAAACTCCACCACCTATGCCACCGAACCTATTCCCTCCACCTCCATCTCCTGCAGCTACTCCTGTGAGTCACTTGTCAACCTTACAATCAATCTAGAATTAAACTAGAAACTACAGGCACTAGAAACTTACAATAGAAAAGTAGTTTATGCAATCTCTTTAACTTTGTGCAGAATCAATCGGCGGGATCCAATGCTTTCTCGGAACCATCAGCTTGGTCGCAGTGGCCATCATTTTCTCCTCAGTGACCTGTTTGAATGGCTAATGTCTTAAGCATCTACTAGAACCTATACTTGTGGATTACTTTTTTATACTAGAACCTATATTTGTGAATGTTATTTGTGTGCCTGTGGTGCTTGTGATGCAATCTATATGCCTGTGATGGTTCTGTGATTGTTATTTGAGAGGGGTCCTTTATATGTAACAAATTAATATAACAGGGTGAGTTTGGACACTTTGCCGAGTGTTAAGAGGCCAAATTCTGTTATTCTGGAACTACTTTGCTGAGTGTTTTAGCTATACACTCGGCAAAGGTGCCATAAAATGCTGGCGGTTGGCGCTTCTTTGCCGAGTGTCCTTGGATTGACACTCGGCAGAGAGGCCCAAACTTTGCTGCCGAGTGTCAAGGCGACAGCACTCGACAACGTATTTAAACTTTGCTGAGTGTTCTTCCGTCTGACACTTGGTAACAACGTCATCACTGTGACAGTCCGTCAATATCTTTTTGCCGAGGGTTTAACTTTGCCGAGTGTTTTTTGATATTTTTGACACTCGATAAAGACTTTGCCAAGTGTCCGATATTTGACACTCGGCAAAGCTACTGTTTGCCGGCGGAAAATTCGTCGAGTCCTTGTCGCCGAATGTTACACTCGGCAAAGCTGTTGCGGAGTGTTTTTGGAGCTTCACCGAGTGCCTGGGGCACTCGGCAAAGCTACTGTTTCCCGTAGTGAGGCTTCAAGCATCCCAAATTTGCCAACTACTTCGGCTCTGCTTCTATATAAGGTACCTCTTATCTTTACCTAGACTCAGCCATCCATATATTCCAACAACTTACAGTACTATATGTTTCTCTTCCTACCATTTTCTCCACACTACCTACACCTTGTATAATTCCTAAGAATGAGCCACACAGTGCATGACTATGCAACGGGTCGGCGCACACAATCTCGGCTTTGAGAATGGGCGGCATCTAGAAACCATAGTCTGCCATCAGCGAAGCACATTGGGCGAAAGGACAGACACCAAGCATTAGCTGGCTCGGAGAACAAATTTCGTTACCCATTCCTATTGCATTCCATGGCTAATTATAACTCCATACCTGATGCCGTATTGCAGAGGATACTGATCCGTGCTTCTCATAAATTGGGCAAAAACTACCTTCATGCTTCTTTCTTTCTACTTTCACACGGCTACAACACAATGTCACTGCGCTTCAAGACTTTCCATCCCACACGTCGCAGAATCATGAACTGAATGTATGTTGCGCCATTAGCATGTCGCAGAATCATGAACTGAATGTATGTTGCGCCCATTAGCTCTTTGTCAAGCTCGGTTGTCGATCAGAAGGCGTCCCCAAATATCTCCTTTAGATATTGTATTGTGCAATGTTTCCTTTTAACATGGAAACTTAAATTAGGCCCTTCATTTGAAGAGGTGGATGTGATTAAGAGAGATCATTAAAGCTTGGGTCGCTCACGAAAAGCCCTTGGTCATCTTAACGGAGAGTAATGTTTGTCTATTTGTTCGATGCATGGTTGCGTTTCAGGTGCAAAGATCCATCGGGACGAGCTTTGAGGCTTATTTTGAAGTCAAAAGCCACGTCATAAGAAGAGAAGGAACCCTCCATGTGAGCTGGAGACCTCGCTGAATCTTGGCGGAAGAGCTCCAAGGCGGAGTCTAAGATGGAATCTAGCGAAGGTCCAAGACGAGTGGCATGAGAAGGGTGACCTAGAGTAAGAAGCCAACGTGAACACATCTATGTAAAAGACCCTTGTGTACGATATATTCTGGGAATATAATGAGTGAATATGGATAATTAGGCATGTAAAATGGTAGTATCAACTAACAGCACAAATTGCCATTAAGCGGTGGATGCAGGAATGCACGTGCATTGCTGATGAAACTGGCCTTTTATTTGTCCTTTAGTGATGTGCTGCCTCGTTCTTGCTTAATAATGTCGATGAAAACATGTGGCACTATAAATAACATATTTCTCCATGGTTTAAAACTAGTACTTGTATTTGTATACGACTATATTTTCATGTCTGTGCATTGTGAGGATTACATTATATATAAATGATCTATCATATAATCATATTTACTTGCCATGCTTATGTTTATCCAGGTTTATCCTTCAAAAGCCAATTTTAAGCCCAAACCAGTATAACAAGCTAAGGCTGGACAAGTACCTTTAGCTGTCTTAAATCTTGCTATCCACCTTGTTCCTTGTGTTATTCCAAAAGTCGCAAGAGACAAAAAAAGTGATTTCTGATCAGCTGTATGTTTATTATAACTCAGGAATGATAACCATGCATCAGTTGAGATGAGGCGAAGTATCTTATGTTATCTCATTGTAGTGCGGCATCTGAATATTGCTATCGAAACAAAGGAGAGAGCATTTGGTTATCACATACCGAATGAACGAGATATCCATTGTGCAGAACTGCAGATAGAAGAATTTGTTGAAAGTTAGGAATTTGGAAATTTAGATTTAGATACGGTGAAAATGAAATTTGCACCAATTAGACATTATCACTGGTAGAGAATTGGCCTTTAGTCCCGGTTGGTAGGGTGCATATCTCTCGGATATCCATCCGGGATAAACCAACCGGGACAAAAGGGGGGTCTTTACTCCCGGGTCTTTTAACCGGGAGTAAAGGTCCCCCTTTAGTCCCGGTTGGTGTCACTAACCGGGACTAAAGGGCCTGCCACGCCAGGCGCGGGACAGGCCCTTTAGTCCCGGTTGGGAGTCCCGGTTGGATTTCCCAACCGGGACTAAAGGGGTCCCCTTTAGTCCCGGTTGGTGTCACCAACCGGGACTAAATGACGCTTGCATGGCACTGCCGTGACGCCTGAATTTTTCATGCATGCATCACGTATACGTAGTACCGCGGCCCTTTTAATTTGTTAACCTTGTAGTTGAGATTTTTTAGAACGAAATCAACTAGTATTTAAACGAATGGGATTTGTAATTATACAATTACTATATATATACACAATCCTTATACACAATTCATATACACAATTCAACTAGCTTAGTACAAATCGATCATAATTAGCGCGTATTATATATACAAATAAATCAAAGTATCTTCCTACGATCTTCCCGTTGTGGTGTTGCTGATCGGAGTGTCTAATTGTCGTCCATCGTAATAAAATTCTCCTTTTGGATTTACCACCTCGTCCATTATGAATCCAATGAGACCTTCACATATTGCCGCTACTCTTTCTTCCTTCAAGAGTCCTTGTTGAATATTTAACATCTATAATTTGGAAATTTGTGAATGTTACATGAACAAATACATATAAGGAGCTAGAAAATAATTAACTAGTAATATATTTATTTTACGTACTTTAAAGTTGTGCGGCGTCATCTTCGGTCCCTTGGATCCCAAAAAACTGTGCATGTGCTCATAGATGTAGTAGCCACATAGATTATTCCCGGGTTCCTGTCTTAAGCACTTCAGTGCGGAAAAAAATAAGTTATGAAATATTCGTGTTATACAATGTAATAAATGTGCAGACTACATACGTACCGGGAAGTCTGTGTTTCATGTAAGATTTTCTTTGAATGGACCTTTGTGTGTCCTTATGAATTGTTTCCATGCGCTGCGGATTAGAATAATGAATGACATAGTGTAACAGGGATAAAATTTAGGAAATAAATTTTTGCATAGAGATAAAGGTCCAGAATTATTACAAGCCTAGCATGTCTTGCAATTCTTGGTAGTCCACCGGATCTTTCCTTAACGAATCAAAGACAGTGACGTGGCTTCTTTCAGGCTCAATTATAATAAGGATCCAGTGGAAGCTGCGTGCGTAAAATGTTCATGCATATTAGAGCTAACTAACATGTAGAGATAAGGAAAAAGACATCGAAAGTAGACGGTATACACACACTTACTTGAAGTTGTATGGAAGTAGTATGAAATCCTTGAATGTTTGTTTGTGTAGGAAATTGTATATTTCCGCAAAGGTTTTTTCCGGCGCTAATTGTATCTGTTGTTGGTTAACTACAGATGGATCCATGAAGCCTATATGTAGGTACGCATCTCGGCGGCATGTCTGAATTAGCATCCTACATGAAATGGAAGATGAAGTTAGTACGGTGACGCACGCCAAAATTTACATGTAGAGATAAACGGACACTTACCGAATCCAAGCGCTGATCAGAGAGACGTCCAGGGCATCATGATGGTACACTTCATATATATCCTTGAAGTCTAGCCACAGCACTTTCTCCCCTTCACCGTGAAAATCTATCGGTTTTACCTTCATGCCGATCATCTCCCTCGAGTCGGCGGATGCCATCATGTACCATTGATGGAATTCGTACATCTTTGTTGATAGCTTCCGTACCAATGAAGGCTTTACTAGAGGTTTGCTTAGCTCATAAGGCCACTTCGGCTCAGGGGGCGGTGCAGTTGGCATCTCAACTTGCCCTATGCATTCATCAAGTCCCAGACCTGTTTCTTCCATGAACTTCAATACATTTGCTTGTTGATCCAAGGGCATTGCTTTTACCCGTTGAGCATCTTTTTTTGATAAATGGCTGAGGTCGGGGACTGGACCGCTGGAGGATGATTTTCCTTTCCTTTTATCCTTTTCATCAGCCTTTACTAGAGCCCGTTCATAGTTTGACAAGAGTGGTATCCTTTTCTTGGCTCCTTCTTCCATCCTGATAAAAAAGTTTAAATCTCGCCGACTTACTGGCGGTGGCTCCATCTCCCTTGCCTTTTTTAATTCGGCTTGTTTCTTGAACCACTCACTGGCCTCTCGTTGGATTTCTGCCCACTGTTCTTCATGAGACATTGCCTCCCAGCGTTCCTTACGAGTCACTTCAGGGTCCTTTGTTTTCTTCTTTCTCTGTCTTTGCTTGGGAGGCGGTGCTCGTGACTTCTTTAGTGGTGCTGCAGGTTCCTTCAAGGGGGCCGCTCTTGGTGCCGGCGACGGTGATCGGGGAGGGGTGTTGTTATTGTCGTCGTCGCTCCCAGCACCAGGATGTGGTGGAGATGGAGACCTTGATATAGATGGAAGGGACGGTCCTGGAGCAGGAGATGCCGGTCTCGAGGTATGAGGAGAAGGTCGCTGCTGGGGATCTACGGGGAGCGGTCTTGAGGTCTGAGGAGATGGCTCCATGCTGGGAATAATGATGTAGCGTTTCTTCCATAGAATGATCCCATGAAGCGCATCTGCCAATGTCTTTTCCCCGTCGCCTCCCGGGAAGTCGAGCTCTAGACCTTCATACTGGGGATCAACTATTTGCTCGACGCAGACGCTGGCGTAGCCTGTTGGAATGTCCATGCCATGACTGCTCTGCCCTGCCAGGGTTGCTAACGCACTCCCGTACGCTACCTGTACATATAGCAGAAGTAAACAAGTTGAACTCCGATCTTGAGGCCTGGATCAATTGACAAGATTGCATAAATATTATGTATAAGTATACCTTAATAGTGAGGTTGCCGACCGGTGCATGCAACTCACATGAGGTCCGTTGCGTGATGGCATCCACAGGGAACCGTTGCTCCTCCACGGGTAACCTGGGCGTCTGCGCATCGGGGACCCCTGTAGAAGCACAACTGCTCCCAAGGCGTTGAGAAGGGCTGGCGGTGTTAGGATTCGGCAGTGCTCCAGATTGGGCCAACTCCGCAACTGCGTCGGCCACCCGCCGATTGATTTCATCCATCATTCTTTGTTCTAGCATCTGCCGCCAGCTCTCCTCGATCTGTTCCTTTCTTCGCTTCCGGCTTCTGTAAGAGGCGCTGTCGCCTCGAAAAGCGAACTTCCACGGAACCACCCCGAACCCTCGGCAACGTCCTGGGTGCTCTGGATTACCGAGGGCCAATGTGAGCTCATCATTTTCTCGGTCCACCGTCAACCTCCCAGTCTTGGAATCTTCAATGTTCTTCATGAGATGTTCGGCCTTCTCACGTATTGTGTCATTGAAAATCAACGTCCCATCCTCTTGGATTAGGGAGCCTCCATGAGTGTAGTACCAATTTTTTAATCGTTCGGGCCATTCAATAGTTGCAGGTACGATTCCCCGTTCGATTAGATCTTGTTCCATCTTCCTCCACTTGGGAATTGCTGAGCCATACCCACCTCGCCCCAAATGATGGTGGTAGCCCTTCTGACTAGCATTTGCTATGTTGGTCGTGATCTTTTTCACACCTTCTTCACTCCTCTTGTATTCAACAAATGCATCCCTGTGGTCCCTCAACTTTGGCCACGCGTTGAAGTCTGGAGTTTTACCCTTCTTGATGTAGTGGGTATCCAGCATCTTCTTGAATGTCTGGAATTGAGTAGCCATCTTCTTAAGCGTCCACGCTTTGACATCCTTCTCACTATATCCTTCGGGGAATGTGAAATGTCTCTTCACGTCTTCCCACAGCATATTCTTTTCTGTCTTTGGAAGGGCGTACGGATTAGTGCTTCTGCCCTTCCATTCTCTGATGCTGATAGGCACGTTGTCCCGGACGATTGCCCCGATTTGACTCACGTACTTCTTTGCTACTTTCTCGGGAGCAACCGGCCTGCCCTCTTCTGTAACTTCGGTGATGACAAGCCTCCCTTCCATCACCTTTGTACGACCTCGGGTCTTCTGCCCTTGTGTCGATCCGGAGGGCTAACAGTTCAAGATTCGTTAATTAGTACGTAGTAGTAACGGTGGCGTGAAACAATACAAGAATGGTTGTATATACCTCGCCAGAACCTTCCACCACGGCAAGTTGTTGCTGCGGCTGTTGCTCTTCATTCCCATCGGTGGACATGTTGAGGAACATGTCTGCCTGGGTGCCCTCTTCATCCGTGTATGATAGTGGAACGTTGTCGCCACTACCATCACCAGCGATTATCTGCTCCATGATATACCTTGCGGTCTCATCATCTGCCATTTCAACTATTGATGGAAACATACATGGAATCATACATGACAGTCATAGAAATCGTCTTACTACAAATTTGTACAAAGTCCTACAAAGTCCGGAATCATACATGTATATAATGAAATCATAAAATAACATGAATCGTACAAAGTCCGGAATATTTATACAAATTTCTATGAATTTTGACGAATTTCTACAAATTTCTACAAATTTCTATGAATTTCTACGAATTTCTATGAATTTCTACAAATTTCTACGAATTTCTATGAATTTCTACAAATTTCTATGAATTTCTACAAATTTCTACGAATTTCTACGAATTTCTACGAATTTCTACAAATTTGTACGAATTTCTACGAATTTCTACGAATTTGTATGAATTTCTACAAATTTCTACGAATTTGTATGAATTTCTACAAATTTCTACGAATTTGTATGAATTTCTACAAATTTCTACGAATTTTGACGAATTTCTACGAATTTTGACGAATTTCTACGAATTTGTAAGAATATCCACGTGCGGTGCCTAGGTTGTGACGGCGGCGATCAGGGCGGCGGAGGCGGGACGGCGGCGGTCAGGGCGGCGGTACGGCGGAGGCGGGGACGGTTCACCGGAACCACGGGCGGTGACGGGACAGCGGAGGCGGTGACGGTACGGCGGAGGCGGGGACGGTTCACCGGAACTAGGTTGTGACGGGCGGTGGGACGGCGGCGATCACGGCGGCGGGACGGCGGATTCCACGACGGTGCATCCTACGAATTTCTAACTTCATTTTCTCTGTATCAACTCTAACTTAACAAACTAACTAGAAATCTAACTTAACAAACTAACTAGAAATCTAAAAATCTAACTTAACAAAATTAGAAATCTAAAAATCTAACTTAACAAAATTAGAAATCTATCTAAAAATAAAACTTAATTTTCTAACTAAGAAAGAAAACCCTCCTGGCGGCGCTGCCGGCCGGCGCGGCAGCGAACCTCTCACGAGCGGGGCGGCGGCCGGGGCGGCGGGACGGCGGCGGCCGGGGCGGCGGGACGGCGGCGGCCGGGGCGGCGAGGACGGCAGCTGCCGAGGCGACGAGGACGACGGCGGCCGAGGCGACGACGACGGCGGCGGCGTAGGCGGGACGGCGACGAGACGGCGACGAGGGGCGACGAGGGGCGACGAGGATGTGGAGCCGGTGGCCAGAGGCGAAGAGGTGGCCGGGGGCCGGGCGCGTCGACGGATGAGGAGGGGATCGAGGCGGGCCGGCCAGGGGACGACGACGGCGCAATGGGGGACGTCGACGGCGCAATGGGGGACGACGACGGCGGCGGCCGGCGAGGGAGGCGGACGGGCGGCGACGGCGGAGAGCGCGCGGGACTTGGCGAAAATTTGGCTAAGTGTGTAACTGGCGGGGGGTAGAAGGGAGTACAGTGCCTTTTAACCCCCCCCTTTTATCCCGGTTCGTAATGGCACCCGGGACAAAAGGGCCTTTTGTCCCGGGTGCCATTACGAACCGGGATAAAAGGGGGGGGTTAAAAGGCACTGTACTCCCTTCTACCCCCCGCCAGTTACACACTTAGCCAAATTTTCGCCAAGTCCCGCGCGCTCTCCGCCGTCGCCGCCCGTCCGCCTCCCTCGCCGGCCGCCGCCGTCGTCGTCCCCCATTGCGCCGTCGACGTCCCCCATTGCGCCGTCGTCGTCCCCTGGCCGGCCCGCCTCGATCCCCTCCTCATCCGTCGACGCGCCCGGCCCCCGGCCACCTCTTCGCCTCTGGCCACCGGCTCCACATCCTCGTCGCAGTGTAGTACGTAGGAGGGAATAGCGGTGCAGATA
>NC_028451.1:11795226-11894876 GCF_000263155.2 Setaria italica
ATTGGCACCCAGGAACAGAAAGGGCCTCTTGTCCTGGCTCCGGTCAACAACGGACATAACAGACGACCCCCCTTTTTATCCCGGTTGGTGACTGGACCCCGGGATAAAAGGGTACGTTCGGGCGGGAGATGAAACGTACCCTTTTATCCCGGTTTCCATTTGCAACCGGGATAAAAGGGGGGTCTTTTGTCCCGGTTGCTGTTAGCACCCGAGACAAAAGGTGTTTTTTCCAATTTTTCTTCTCCCGCCTGTTTTCTGGAAATGGATTTTATTTTACCTTTTCACTGCATTTCAGGATGAAAAACAAAACCTTCACAGATTTTGTACATGCAAAAATATATTTAATTAACGAGTAAATTGACAATAAGTATGAATTAATCATTAATTCTATACCAGTTCATTTAGCCTGTAAAATATTTATTTTACTGCATTGCTGTGATCAAGAAATTATTCAATTAAATTATTTCAATGCGCAGAAAAATCCATGTTAGTATGTGGTTAACAATGTTCATGTTTATCTAAAAAATCTTCACCTACCAAATTTAATAACACATGAAATCATACATAGGGTAAATTACAAATTGTATCAATTAATACACAAAGGTCATGTACATTTAACGCATTACAATACAACGTTGTAAAATTTCTTCTTCACGAAAGTTCCTTGATCATGATCGCGGCGTAAGTACGGAGCCTCTTCTTTGGATAGGAGGATGCTTGGATCAACTTCAACGGCGAATGGAGGCATGCCATCAAACTGATCATAATCATCTGATTGGTCTGTTTTATCCTCGACTCCCACGATTTTTCTTTTACCTGGAAGAACTATGTGGCACTTTGGCTCCCATGTCTCTTCTGGATTCCTCTTGGGTTTGCTGCACATGTCCTTCACATAGAACACCTGATGCACATCATTGGCAAGTACGAATGGGTCATCACTGTATCCAGTCTTGCTCAGATCTACTATTGTCATTCTGTACTGATCTTTGGTGACGGCAGTTAGCTTCACCCAATTGCAAAGAAATAGAGGGATGTACAGCGGTCCGTATTCGAGTTCCCATATCTCTTGTATGAAACCATAATACGACTCCTTGCTATTATTTCTATCCATGGCATCTATGCGGATACCACTATTCTGGTTCGTGCTTTTCTGGTCCTGGGCTCTCGTGTAAAATGTGTAACCATTTATCTCATAGCCTTGGAATTTGACGATTGTGGTAGCAGGTCCCCTGGCTAACCAGGCAAGCTGTGGGTGAATCTCAGAGTTACCCATAAGTTATTGGCGCAACCAGGAGGGAAAAGTTTCCATGTGATGACGGGTAAGCCAAGCATCGGATTTGGTCGGGTTTTTGGAAGCTACCATCTGCCTATGTTGCTCGATATACGGAGACACAAAGGATGACTGTTGTAGAACAGTGTAGTGTGCCTTGTCGAACAAATCAGTATCATTGCTCAAACTTGATTTCCTTCCAAGGGTGCCCATTCCTCGGAGCCTCCCCTCATGGCGTGAAGTTGGAACCCCAATCGAGTCAATTGAATCAATAAAATCAACACAAAACTCGATCACCTCCTCTGTTCCATATCCCTTGGCGATGCTTCCTTCTGGACGGGCACGATTAAGAACATAGTTTTTTAGGACTGCCATGAACCTCTCGAAAGGCCACATATTGTGCAGGTATACAGGTCCGAGAATACCAATCTCTTTTACTAGGTGAACCAGTAAGTGCGTCATAATATTGAAGAAGGATGGTGGAAATAACAACTCAAAACTGACAAGACATTGCACCACATCGTTCTGTAGCTTTGATAGCTTGGATGGATCGATTGCCTTCTGCGAAATCGCATTGAGAAACGCGCATAGCTTTACGAGCGGCAACCGGACATTTTCTGGTAGAACACCCCTCAGTGCAACCGGAAGCAACTAAGTCATCAACATGTGGCAGTCATGAGCTTTGAGATTTGTAAACTTCTTTTGTTTCATATTTATTATTCCCTTTATATTCAAGGAGTGCCCAGACGGGACCTTCATACTATTCAAGCATTCAAACATGCTATCCTTCTCTTCCTTGCTGAGAGTGTAACTGGCAGGACGTAAGTAGTGTTGTCCATTATCTCTCTTTTCCTGATGTAGGTCATCTTGTTGCCCCATGGCTTTCAGGTCCTGTCGTGCTTCCAATGTATCTTTTGAGGTTCCATAGACACCCATGAAGCCTAGCACGTTCACGCAAAGATTCTTCGTCAGGTGCATCACGTCTATTGCGTTGCGAACCTCTAGGATTTCCCAATAAGGTAGCTCCCAAAATATTGACTTTTTCTTCCACATGGGTGCATGTCCGTTATCGTCGTTCGGAACAGGTTGGCTACCAAGTCCCTTTCCGAAGACTACATATACATCCTTCATCATCTCGAACACACGCTTTCCATTACGGTGTGTAGGTTTTTTACGATAGTCTGGCGCCCCTTTGAAATGCATCCCGCTCTTTCTCAGCTGGTGGTGAGCAGGGAGAAATTGACGATGACCCATATAGACGACCTTCTTACAGTGCTTCAAGTACATGCTGTCTGTGTCGTCTAAACAGTGGGTGCATGCCCGATATCCCTTATTTGTCTGTCCTGAAAGGTTACTCAATGCAGGCCAATTGTTGATGGTTACGAACAACAGTGCTCGTAGATTAAAGATCTCTTGTCTATCCTCATCCCACACACGTACACCTTCTTCCTTCCAGAGCTGTAAAAGGTCATCAACCAACGGCCTTAGGTACACGTCAATGTCGTTGCCGGGTTGTTTTGGGCCTTGGATAAGCGCCGGCATCATAATGAACTTTCGCTTCATGCACATCCAAGGAGGAAGGTTGAACATACAAAGGGTCACAGGCCAAGTACTATGGCCACTACTCAACTCACCGAATGGATTGAATCCATCAGTGCTTAAACCAAACCTTATGTTCCTTGCTTCACTTTCAAAGTCTGGGAATGTTCTATCAATTGATCTCCACTGTGCCCCATCTGCGGGGTGTCTCAACATCTCATCTTCCTTACGGTCTTCTTTGTGCCATCGCATCAACTTAGCATTCGCCTTGTTCCTGAACAAGCGCTTCAAGCGTGGTATTATAGGGAAATACCACATCACCTTCGCGGGAACTCTCTTCTTGGGAGACTGCCCCTCGACATCACCAGGATCATCTCGCCTGATCTTATACCGCAGGGCTTCGCAGACGGGACAAGCATCCAATTTCTCGTATTCATCACCACGATAGAGGATACAGTCATTAGGGCATGCGTGTATCTTCTGAACATCCAATCCGAGAGGGAAAATAATCTGTTTAGCTTCATATGTTGTGGACGGTAATTCATTATTCTCGGGGAGAATCTTCTTGACAATGTTCAACATCCCCTGAAATGCCTTACCGGATACACCATTTTTTGCCTTCCATTGCACAAATTCTAGTATCGTACCTAGTTTTTTATGGCCCTGCTGGCAACCTGGGTACAGCAATTTTTGGTGATCATCTATCATGCGCTGCAACTTTGCTGCTTCCTTCTCAGTTTCGCAATCTCTGTATGCATCTCGTATCACCTGACCAAGGTCATCAGTAGGGTCATTTTCTGCAAACTCATCTTCATCAGCCTCGCCCATTGTAGTACCTGCAAAAGCTTGGCCTGCAACCCAGTCCGGAATGGTGTCATCTTCCTCCTCCTCCTCGCCATCTTCCATTACAACCCCTAGTTCACCGTGCTTGGTCCAAACCAAATAGTTAGGCATGAAACCGTATTTAAACAAGTGGCTGTGAATAGTCCCCCAGGAATCCTTTGAATACTCCTTCCTGTTATTGCATTGGAAGCATGGACAACATACGAACCCATTCTCTGGCTTGTTCGGTTTTGCCACTTCGAGAAAATAATGCAAGCCATCAATAAACGCCTTGCTCCGCCTGTCTGCATTATACATCCATTGCCGGTCCATCTGCATCGTATTACGCATGAAAATGGATTGCACTTGACAATGGATTACGCGTGAAAATCGATTAAAGATCGAAACAATATGGTACAATACAACAACATGAAGATCCAAATACACATATTTAAATTAAAGTCCCAAACAACATGATACAATACAACAAGCCATCCACTGGTTATTATCAAGGAGGACTTTAAGCATCCTTGGACGGTGAAGACGAAGGTTCCGCTGACCCAACCTCATCCTTAGGTTTATTTGTGCCGTCTGAAACGGTAGTACTAAGTGGACGTGAAACACCCGGGACTGAGGGTGGAGCATAACGACCACCAAAAGGAGGTTGCTGACCCGCGGCAACAGCTTCTTCATGACGTTGCTGCAAATAACGAAGCATTGCTTTTTCCAGCGCGCTCTTTTTCTTCGGCTTATGCTGAGGGCCAACTATGATTGGAACCTTGCCATAATAGGAACCATGATCGCCCCCACCATCGCCACTTCCTCCAGTAGCAGAAACCATCTATGTACAAAAATTATTATCTTAACACTGCATAAGTTGTTCAACTTGAAGACCGTGATCATCTCGCGAGGATGTCCTCAACTGGGCGGCACCGGTATTCGTCATGAAAGAGGTTAGATGCTACGGAAAAGGGGACACGGTCACGATGTCCGTATCCACTCTTTCTCGTAGAATCGAACCTCCTTCTTGACATACGTTGCTACTCGGCGGAGAACATCGTAGCAGAAATGAACACGGTATGCAAGTTCAACAAGTAGCAGAAGTCATCTATGTACAAAAATTCTTTCCTTACCACTACAGAAGTTGTTGAACTTGAAGACCGTGTTCATTTCACGAGGATGTCCTCAGCTGGGCGGCACCGCACTTCGTCATGAAAGAGGTTAGATGCTACGGAAAAAGGGACACGGTCACGATGTCCGTATCCACTCTTTCTCGTAGAATCGAACCTCCTTCTTGACATACGTTGCTGCTCGGTGGAGAACATTCTCGCCGAAATGAACACGGTATGCAAGTTCAACAAGTATATGGATTTAAAAAATCATATTGAATTTGATAAGATAAACCGTCTAGACAAGGTAGCATCATTTTTAAACCACTGCAATAATGCATACTATATATGACATATCAATCTCCCTCACATTCTAGCTCAAAATACCTCTTCATTTTTCTACTTCATCATCACATTGTAGCAAATAATCTTTCCATCTCCAAAGTATAAATCAAAGCATAACACGAGGATGAAGTAGCAAAACCTTCGCAACACTTGTGTTGGCTGAGTCAAATTCCCACGAAAATGAGGGAAAAAACTTCGGGCAGCACCTCCCTTGCTTTGGCACCACCGGAGAGTAGGTGAAGCTCAGCTCTCTATCAATGTGCTGGACTGGCTCGGGCTGGAGGAAGAAGAAAGTCTCTGTCTCGGGATATAGTGGGGGATGAGTTTTTATCCCGGTTAAAAACTCCAACCGAGACAAAAGGGAACACCTTTTGTCCCGGTTGGAAGGTTAGTCCCGGTTGGATCCTCCAACCAGGATAAAAGGGTCCCGCCACCGACGCCCCCCAGCTAGCCGTTGCAACCGGGACTAAAGGAGGGCCTTTAGTCCCGGTTGCAATTACCAACCGGGAGTAATGCTCCCCTCCAATTTTCCCTACCCCGGCGCACCTCCTTTTGTCCCGGGCCAACTTTAAACCGGGACAAAAGGGGTCGGATCGAAAGCCAATTCTCTACTAGTGTATCCATGGTTCAAGGAGAGCTACAGGGCACAATTCAACTTCGTTGCTGGCGCAGGTCGACACACAACAAAACTTAATGCGACCACGCATGTCGTATTCATTGAGGGCGCTGGCACAAACACATCTACATCAGTACAAGCCCATGCTCAGTCACCACTGCATGCCAGCAACGAAAAAATGCCTCTTAATGAATTCTCATCTCCTTCAGCAACCATTGCTATATAAGGTAACCCCGCCTCCAATCCCGTCTTGCATGTTTTGACTTGTCATATCCTTCATTACATATTGATCCCGTGCCCATATATTCCACACGCTAAGCTACAGTTTACTAGCTAGATAACTTGTCAAGGAGTGGAGCCATCATGAAGACTCAAAAGAGTTTATTTGGGAATGAGTAGCATAGGGAAACCGTGTGCCAGGCCGGCTCCGTGGGCAAGGTTCTTTCATGAAGGGTGAACAAACGGACAGGTCGAGAGGGTGACACATCTTCCTTCTCTTCCATGTGAAACCTCAGTCGGATGCGCACGCTCGCAAGGCGGCAGGGTCGAACGGAGAGGAGCCACAGTGGATGGACAGAGAGGAAAAGGCGGGATAAGGTTAAGCAAGAAATAGGAAGGAAGAAAAAAGAGGGAGAAAAAGGAGAGAGGAAAAGAAGAGAGAGAGTTAGAAAAGAAAGAAAGAAAAAAAATAGAGAGAGAAAAGAAAGGGAGAAGCCTTTTTGATAAATATTTTTCAAAATAGTTTTAGCTCCACTAGAGAGTAGCCCAGAGCTATTTCAGCAGGAGCTGAAGCTTTGCCAAATAGACCCTATACCTCAATGGATATGTGGAGGTGTTTTAGAAAGCATGTTAACCGGGTTTCATCTAAATGAAACATATCTTCTCACTCCGCATGACTTCTTTGTTACATCACAAATTTTGTTGGAGTGTCATGTCATTTAATGTGAATCAACTCCCGATGAAAATAGCCTAATTAACGAAATAACAGTCCAATATTGAGCTCCGTCGTTCGAGGCTTCAAGCATCCCAAATTGCCAACTACTTCGGCTGCTTCTTATATAAGTACCTCTTACTCAGCTGTCCATATATTCCAATTTACAATATTACTAGCAGAAATGCTCGTGTGTTGCTATAGGTCCTTACTTGCTCTCACGTTATTATTCGTTTGTTCCTAATATGTTGGCTTCGCTTCACAATATGTTGGTGCGTTATCCCAGTATAGTAGTAGAAGACATTTGTGGGTGGTTTGATGCCATCTGTTTATTACGTGGAACCCACACATGGAAATATAAAAATCACCGCTTAACCTCCACTCTATCCATTCATTCGATTTCCCTCGTACTCATCGTCATCCAGCCAGTCGCTGCCTCTTCGTTCATCGGCGCCACCTGTATTTGCCCCATCCTCGCCCTCGCCCAGGCAAGCGCTCATCCTCCCTGTGCCTAACCTCATTCCCGCTTTGAGCGCTAGGTCACAGCGCCTCTAGCCGCCATGAGCAGGAGTACGTTCTCTCTTCTTCTTATTTCCATCCACCTCCCTTTTATAATCCACTCCAAATCATTCCAATCAAGTGTAAAATTGAGCCCCCAATTGCTAGATGTGGAGGTCCTAGTTCCGGATCTGAAGGGAATGGACGTTATTGAGAGGGGGGTGTGAGGTCCCAGCCTCCACCCTATTTGCATTGCCTGCAGACTGCTGCTGCCCCCCCTTTCCCTGGCACCATACCCTCGCTGGCATATGGCTCTACTTGGTTGACTGCAAGGAGGCACTCGGCTCCTTATTTCCTTTCCCCTTCCTCCTCTCTTCTTCACCCCTTAGGTCTAGGTGGCGGGTAGGGCGTGCAGCGCGAGTGAGTAGCTACCCGCCAGGGTGAGCAGTAGTAGATGAACATCACTCTAGCTAGCCGTTTCGTATGGGTGTGGAGGCGTGGTCAAAGCCCAAAAGCCAGTGTAAAACCGTATGAAAGCGATGGATGGCTGATTGACGACAGACCAGAGGGCAGCTGACCACCATTATCCGCTAAGCAACGAAAATGAAAGCAAGAGGGGAATGTGTCGATCATGGCATGGACGACCAGAAGCTGCCATCATCCATCATCATGATCTCGTTCAGCCTGTCCCAAATGTCCTGCTCCTTCAATACCGGCCTCGCGCCGTGCTGTCCGGCCGGCACCACTGCCGCAGGAACCACGCGGACCGGCGAGGACACATTCGACCCGCAGGTCTCGTGCAAGCTCTCGGGCAGCGGCTGCGGCAGGTGGTGGTGGCGGAGGTACGTCGAGATTGGCACCCAGGAAGGTGCGGGCGCAGGGGTCGCATTGTCGGGGAAGTTGAGCTTGGCACGGCGGCCCCGGAACATGACAACGACGAAGTCGTAGGCGCGCGCAGCGTCCACGGTGGTGTCGAAGGTGCCGAGCCACTTGCGCATGGCGCAGTGCGGGTCGAGGATTTCCACCGCCCACTTGCCCCATGGCCACCGCCGCACCGCGGTACTTGCTCACCCTCCCCCTCCGCTGCCGTCGTAGCTTGCCCATGCCCCCGGCGACGGTGGTGCGGCTTGCGGACGCGGACGCGGACTTCTCCCCTCCGTCATCGCTGTCACTGCTCAACCTGGTCTCCGCCGCGGTGAGGAGCTCGCAACCGCCGATGGCACACCCGTCCGCGCCGCACGTGGCGCAGGCGCACGCTGCGGGAGCTTCGATGGCCAATTGCAGTAAAGTTTGAGCACCTTTTTGCAAAATCATCAAGACATATTCCAAGGACTGCAGGTTGATTACGAAAAAGTTGAGGAAGTTTTTTGCAAAGCAACTGCAACGGTTGCAACTGCACTTTAATATTATTTAATATTAGGTATAGATATGTTTCTCTTCCTACCATTTTCACCGCATGCTACCTACACCTTGGATAATTCCTAAAAAGTGAGCCATACAGTGCATGCATGCAGTGTGCCTATGCAAAGGGTTTGAGCACGGAATCTTGACTTTGAGAATGGGTGGCGTCTTGAAACCATATTCTGCCATCATGGAAGCACTTTGGGCGATAGGACGGTCACCGAGGGTTACCGCGTGGAGAAACAAATTCCATTATCAATAATTCCGTCCTGATACATTCCATGGCAAATTGTAACTCAATACGTGATGCAGTGATGTAGAGAAAACTAATGCGTGCTTCTCATAAATTGGGCAACCACCTTTGTCTTGCACCTTGCTTTCTACTTTCACACGGCTAAAGCACATTGTCGCCACGCTTCAGGACTTCCATCCCAAGCATCGGAAAATCATGAACTGGATGTAGGTTGCGCATATTAGCTCTACGACAAGCCCAGTTGTCTATCAGAAGGCGTCCGCAGAAATCATCTTTGAGATATTTTACTGTGCAATATTTCCTTTTAACATGCAAACTTAAATTAGGCCCTTCATTTGAAGCCACGAGGTGGATGATTGTAATAAAGAGAGAAAAACACTAGAAGCGATTAATAAATCAGAACAGAATATGTGCAAAAGATGCAACGAGTGAATGAAAAAAGTTCTGAATATAACCATGCACAGCATGTATACGGCTATCGTTCTGAGTGGTGAGCATACGAGAAGGCACATGCTCAAGTCAAATGCAAGATACATTTGCACACACATTCACTGATCATATAAATTTTCTGTAATCCACAACGCAGCATAGACATGAAAATATAGCTGGACCTGTTTAAATATAAGGAAGCACGCTTTCCACATAGCTGACATGCTTATGTTTAGCCAGGTTTAATTTATCCTTCAAAAGACAATTGTAAGCCCAGACTAGTGCAACAAGGCTGGACCTGTACATTTAGCTGTGTTAAATCTCGCAATCTACCGTGTTCCCTGTGTTACTCCAAAAGTCCCAAAAGACAAAAAGTGATTTCTGTCGTGAACAGATGTAAGCTTATTATAAGTTTATAACTCAGGAACGAGAACCATCTGCTGAGATGAGCTGAAAGTATCTTATGTTACCTACGTTGCAGTGCAGCACACTACTAGAATACTCAGCATTCATCCCAAGGTATTAGTACGGGTCTAACGGCTAGTTTTCCAGGAGCCCCCTATAATCCCCTTTAGTACCGGGTGAAGACTTCACCCAGTACTAAATGGCAACCTTTAGTACCGATTGAAGTCCCCAACCGGTACTAACTTTCCTCCTATAAATCACGCGTCTTCTTCCTCCTACCCGAGCCATTTCCTCCAACTCAGGCTTCATCCATTCATGGTGAAATAGGAGAGGTGCTGCCGGATTTTTGACCATTTCGTGGGGATTTCACTCATCCAAGTGTTCTAAAGGTTAGAAACTTCATCCTCCCTTGATACATGGTTAGTATACTAAGTTTTATGCTTTAGAGCTAGAGTAATTTGTGATTTTTAGAATAAGGTACAATGGAGAAATCTTTCATTTATATGCATGTGTTATATATGTTTGAGCTACAATTTTTTGGATGCTATGTTTCGTATTAGTCAAAGAAATTGATCAATATGAGGTTCGAGGAATAATTTCATAGTTTAGTCCTTTACAAATATGAGCTAAATAAATTGTTGAAAAAAAATATAATTTGTTCATATTTTAGTCATTTGCAAATATGAGCGAGATAAATTGTGGTACATAGAGATAATAAGATTAAATAGAGGTATGTAATTATCATTCTTAGAATAAGCTACAATGGAGATTTTTTTTCATTTATATGTTATGTTTGAGCTAAATAAATTGTGGTGAAAAATATAATTTGTTCATAGTTTAGTCATTTGCAAATATGAGCTAAATAAATTGCAGTATATAGAGATGGCTACTGCTGATGGAGGGAGTGGCGATAGTGGGGGCAATCGTCGTTCCTCTCGCGACAAGGAGAAAATCATAGTTGGCCCTCATGATAAGCCGAAGAAAATGAGCATGTGGAATGAAGATAGTGTTGCGGTGGGTCAGGAACTTCCTTTTGGTGGTCGTTATGCTCCACCGACAGTCCCGGGGGTTTCAGGTCAACTGAGTAGTGCTGTTACAGGAGGCACAGATAATCCACATGATGAGGCTAGGTCAGCTGAACCTTCGTCTTCGCCATCCAAGGATGCTTAAAGTCCTCCTAGATAGTACTCAGTGGATGGTTTGTCGTAGTGTATCATGTTGTTTAGGTATGAAATTTAAATTTGTGTATTTTTATCTAAACTTTCAGCAACATTTGAGTTTGTTGTAACGTATCATGTTGTTTGGGTCTGATCTTTAAATTTGTACATTTCTATCTAAACATTTAGCAACATTTGAGTTTTATGAAATTTGTATGATGTTTGTTATGATTCATAATTATATGCATCATTAGAATATCTTTGGTTTGGTAATACTTTATAGATGAATCGGCAATAGATGTACAACGCAGATAAACGCTCCATGGAGTGTATTGATGGATTGTGTGGTTTTCTCGATCCGGCAGAATCCAACAAGCCGCCAATTGACGGTCCTCATGGTAGAAATCTGACCATCACACTACTCAAAGAATAAAGGAAAACTAACATTTCTTACTCGCATATTTATTATCAATAACCTAGTTCCACATATATTGGCAAATAAGTTATTTCAGGGATACAAGTTTGTACAAGAGAGGAAACGTGCGCAAACATGGATAAATACACAGAAGAACACTTGACACGTACATGACGATTAAGAGGGCCCACGTGCTAGAGCAAATCAGCCCAATCCAACATGGGTCCACAAGGATCAGCACCAAGGACCAAAGGACGGCCCATCAGGCAAAGGTGGTGGAGAACTGGCCTAGCACAGGGTCAGTCAAACCCCAGGTTTGGCCAAACCTGGATAGGCGGTTCTCGCCCTTATCTTCCACGTGGCGGTCGCTTGTTGACTCAGGATGGCGGTGGGAGAAGATTCCCCAGAGATATCTCCCAGGAACCGCCCTCAACCACCTATAAAAGGAGGAAGAGATCCCCCTTCTACACACACCACAGTTGAAGCCCCCCTCTCTCTCTTTACTCTTGTAATCCTTAGGCTAGTAGAGCTAGGCTAGAGCTAAGCTCTTGTAGTGCTAAGCTAGTATTCGGATTGGTTGGGGATGTAACCTCGACCTCTTGGTATCGCTTTGTACTCGACTTGTCGGTATCCTATCTGTAAAGAGTATGGTTGTTATGCTATTTCGGTAGTATGCTATGCCATGTCTTGTGTTTTATTAAGTTATACTCATATGCTTAGGCTAAATCTATGTTACCGCATCAGTTCGTTGTGCCTTTGGGCTTGGTCTAGTTCTATGCCTATCGATCATCATGGTTCGAGTTCCGGAGGGGCTAGAGTAGTGATCATGTGTACGAGCGTGGTGCTCGGGCACGTTGGGATCTATCGAATATGACTGTGCCCCACGGTCTGAGGGGTAGGCGGAAGGTGGTGACAGCCCTGTCCGTCCCTTGTAGTTTCCCACGTTCGGGTATGATGTAGGAGTTCTGAAAGATACCTTGCCTTGGCAGACCAGGGCTGGTTATTCTCCCCGTAATGTTGTATGCCTAGAGTTAGTTCTAATCATGTGCTTGTATGACCCTTGTCAGTATAGGTAGATGCCACTAGGACCTCTTGTATGCCTTGCTCTCGCTAACCTTAGGCTTGTTCTTTTATTCTTTATTCTTGAGATTGGCTTGTGTGTGTCACATTACCCTCAAATATTTATCATGGCTTACCCCTATATGAATTTTAGTCTATTACTTAAGCTTATGATCCTGGATACATATCCGATAAATCCTTTTACACCAATGCCATTCTTTGGGAAAATATAAATAATGATACCTGGAATACTCTCCAGGTGAAATGCAACAACGGTATATCTATTCTTTGTGGATTTATTCGTAATGTTAACAAATACCAACACCACCGTCCGGTTTCATTTGTTGTCCATGCAGAAATTGCAAAAATGTGAAGGATTACTCATCCGAAAAGACTATTCACGCCCACATATACAATTCTGGATTCATGCCTAACTATTTTGTTTGGACCAAGCATGGGGAAAGAGGAGTTATGATGGAAGATGATGATGAAGAAGAATATGACAACATTCATGACTAGACTCAAGGAGGTGTCTGTGCAGATGATCCAATGGGCGAGGCTGAAGAAGAGATGGGCGAGGCAAAAGATCCTATCGATGATCTAGGTCAGGTGTTGCGAGATGTAAAGGAAGACTGCAAGAATGTGAAGGTTGAATCGTATGTGTAACTTTTCGTTCTGAAAATTTGAAAAAAAAAATCACCTCACTCGGAGTTCCGAGCGAAAAGTTATGCCTGTTTTAAGGAAGGTCGCCCAAAATAGGGTTTTCGGAGGGACACAACGCGGCTGGTAGGGTGGCAGTGGCTAGGGCCAAGTTTCCCTATCCTTCCAACACCAATCACGGTTGAGCAAAGCTTCTCCGCAAGCAATATAGGGGCACAAACTTCCCTGGTATGCAGCAATAGGTATTCGCCAGATGAATCAAGAAGGGCTACGATGCCAAGGCGACACAATGCAGCTTGCAACCTATCTAGGGTTTGTGCGGCGATAGTTCACACAAGGCGGCTAGCGGAACAAGTCAAGTAATGTAGGCACTCGACTTCTTGTTTGGGTAAAGGTGGATGGAATAGCGATGGAAATAATCAAACAGCGATGGGCAGTTGAAACCACGACCACGAACGCACTAAACCAACAATAAGACTCGACGACGGACACAAACTCAACAAAGCGAATCTAAAACGAAAATTGCAAGACTAAAAAGGCGATAGGACAGTGGAAAGTGTAAATATTCTTGGGCTTTTTGTGGACTATAGGTGATGACACGAACTGAATCTAAAGAGGAAACACGATAGTATACTTCACGGGTAACCTGGAATCCTGATACCACTTGATGTAGCACTGGCCCGATCTTCCGAAAGGTAGTGATAAATTTGATTGGTGGAGACTTGACGTTGACGATTCGGGCTTCTAATCAGACACGATTCAAATCCTTGCAACCGCTACACCACTACTCCTTTGGTTATCCACCAAGCACAACTTGATTGACCTCGTCAAGAAGGCTTTCCCTGCAAGCGAATCGAAAAACACAAGCAAGAAGGCATAAACACGCAATCTGAAATTGCAAATATGAATGAAGTAAAGAAGGGTTCAAGCTCTCAATTCGAAAGGAGTAGTTGACACAGTCGAGGAGAACAAGAACAAGGATCCTGGATAACTGTAAAAGGACTTGTCACCACAGTTACAATGAATCAATCTCACTTTCTCAAAGGAAAACTAGAACTAAACAAAATCCAAGTTTCAAAGGCGGCAGCTACTGAGTCTATTTCAAAAGGGGTGAACTAGGGTTGGGGGCAACCAGGAAGGGGGCGCCCACAACTTGGGCTTAAGGCCTGACTTGATACAAGGCTAAGTTGGCCCAAAACTGGTGATGTAGCACCTTGTCATGGTCACACAAAATGATCCATGAACCTTCTGGAGCTAAGACTAGAACCAAAAGAATGGTGGTGGCGTCCCCGTTCTAACGCATCAAAGAACGTCTCATTTCGATGTCGTATGAGGGAGATATGGCCAAAAACCTACAGGGGCATCGGCTAAATCTGAAACGAACGCGACGACCGAGTTGTTGACGAATTGTAACTTGGGGAAGACCATGACTCATGCGTGTCCAGCATGGCGATGTCCTAGTCACCTGCAGCCCTAGACTGGGAGTCGGACTCCTCCTTTGACAACTCCAACAAGGACGTACCGGTCCAGGGTAGCGGGACGGAGGCCGGGAGCATGGCTCCTGTTGGGTGGTGTGTTGGTGTTTAGACCTAGCAACCTATCAAGGGGGTACCCGAGGTAGTTTTTTTATGTATGGGGCTCGCCAAGATCAGGAACTCGATGGTGAACTCGAACACATGATTTAGATAGGTTTAGACCACTTCTATTGTGTAATACCCTACGTCCTGTGTGTTGGTTGTGTTGTATTAATTAAACTTGTTTGGAGGGGGTCCCTGCCTCGCCTTATATTGCCGGGGGTAGGGTTATAGGTCCATTGTTTACAAAAATACTAGTCCGATTCGACTAGAGAATCCTACTCTAATTGCTATGAGTAGTTTCCTAATCTTCGACTAGTTCTTGTCCTCCACGTAGTCTCCATGTCTAACACATCTCTATGTACAGCCTTGTATTTAGGACTGTGCAAACCTTTCGGTGGGCCAATATATGTATGGCCGACATAGTGGACGCTCCAAGCCGTTCACAAGGTGGTGGAGTCCAAGGCGCTAGAGGCGAAGAAGCCAGAGGCAAAGAAGAAGAAGCGCAAGAAGAGGGGTGCGACGAAGCCAAAGGCACCTATTGTGGCAGTGGCATCCCCTGCGGAGACCTCATCCGGGGTGCCAAGCAATGACTTTGAATCGCCCAGCCTAGCCGCCAAGAAGAAGAAGGCGGAGCGGCTCAAGGAGTGGCTGAAGACAGAGATCCATGGGGGAAAGCAGAAGGAGCCAATCCTGCCATCACCAACACCTCTTTGCCCAAAGTTCTGAGTGAAGAAGAGCACATTGTGAATATGATCATGTCATCGTATATTGTTGGAAATTTTGTTTGTACATTACTTCACTTTATCCTTGTGTCTCATTGTCCAAGCAGGAAAATGGTGATGGAGGACGAGTCGGCCCTGCAGGACGCTGGCGTCGGGACCCATGCAGAAGGTCAGACTCCTAATGCAACCATAGGGGCTGCATCTATGATGTCTTTCCAGGCCGGGTGCAAGAGTGGCCTGGTGACAGGACCTAAGGAGCCCGAGCCAAGGTCTTCGTTGTGCTAGGATGTCGTCGAGGATGCCGCTGTATCCATGCTTGGGGCCACAGATGCCAATGTCGGTGTGCAGATGGAGAAGACCCCTAGGGAAGCGCCGAACGACGTAGAGGCAGCAGGCGACGACGTCGACGTCAATGCCGACGAGAATGATTCCACCACCCTGGACTTCTCCAAGACAGCCCTAGCACAGGATGCTACCGCCGACAAGAAAGATCTTGCCATCCTGAAGGAAGCCGCGGCCAAGGTTGGAGAGGTGTTATACGTAAGTTGGATGACCAATCTTGTTGTTCACTTTTGCCCCTATCTTCCATCTTTGAATTGTTGGAGTAACTTTTGTTTAGAATCTGGCCGAGCATGCGCAGAAGAGGGCGGATGCCATCCACCGTGCTGAGGAGTATTTCCTCGAGGCCGAGCGCTTAAAGACCAAGCTCAAGAAGGCCAAGGAGGGTTCCACAGAGTAGATCCGACAAAGGACCAAGACATCGAGGAGCAGAAGAAGATCACCAGGGAGGTCTAGGGCCACCTTAGCGCTTTGCTGACTGGTACGACTTCGTTCCTTATGGAAGATCTACCTTGGGTAGATGAGGCCGGTATCCTTTCTTGAGTTCCGTTATTTCTTAGATGCCCAGAAGAAAGAGGAGAGGCTTAAGAGAGACCTCAAAGAGTGCAAGGAAGCCAATGTCTAACTGGAGCAAGACCACGACATCACCGTGAACCATGGGTATGCTGTGTCATAGAAACTTGCCTATGAGGCCAGCTTGCGCAGGGACATGGACTGGTGCTTGATCAGGTGGTCATTGCAGGGTTGGAGGTGGAGTTGGAAGACCTGAGGTTGGCCGCGGGCTACGTGATGGACATGATCCAACCGTGGCCAACCCTGATGAGCCAATGCCGCTAATGAACTGCCTGAAGAGTGCTCCAAGTCAGTTGAGGGCCTTGATGAAGGAGACCGTCGTGGAGTGCGCCAAGAATGTCATGGTGCTTCTGAAGATGCAATTCCCTCGGCAGGCCGTTGAATGCGTCGGAACGGGTGTTGCTGAGGACTTCGATGCTGATATTGTCCCAAAGCTGACCGAGCAATATCAACAAGCCGCGAAGGACGTAGTTAAAGAACTGGACCTGTAAGGAAAAAACTACAAAATGTATCAATCTATGTCATGACACAAGTAAACTTGTTGATTAACTTATGTGAATAGAAAGCCTCCATCACTCCTTTGGTTTATACGACACGACATCGTGTAGCTTAGACCTATAGCCGCTAAGCGCCCAGCCTTGCCTGGCCAACACTCTGCTGAGGCCGGATCTTGAGCTTGTAGAGGAGGCGGATGCAAGGTTGTCTAGGTTTTGCGAGCTAGGACGCCGTCCACATGAGTTAGTCGTACTTGCCATGAGAGGTGTAGGAGAAGAGGTGAGACTTGGAGGTCGGCGCGTAACGGGGAACGCCCTCGAGCGTAAAGGCGAGGGTGTGGTCTGTTGATCATTTCGAATAGCCCCCGAGCGTGAGTAAAAGCTCGAGTAAGAAAGAAGGTAGTAGGTACGCAAAGAACCTCTGAGATTTTATTTATTCAATGTAAAAGGTATAAAGAGTACATAGCTTGAATGTCCTAAGGGTAGAAGTGTCGCGGGTGTTGAATGTTCCACGGATTAGGGACGCCTGAGTCATCCACCCATTGCAGCTGATAAGTGATGGGCTGGATGACTCCTTTAATGATGAAGGGCCCCTCCTATGGGGCTGACAGCTTGTGCATGTCCTTTGTGGACTGGATTCGGTGGATCACTAGGTCATTGATGTTGAATGAGCGTTCTTGGATGTTCCTATCATGGTAGCGTTCAATCTGCTACTTGTGCCGCGCATGATGGATGAGGGCCGCCACACAATGCTCTTCCAGGCTGTCAATGTTGACTTGCTGACTCTTTTTTGCTTTCCCTTCCTCGTAGTATTGAATCCGTGGGGCACCAAAGGCTAAGCCATAGACGTGGAAGAATGGGGTGGAGCAGGTGGCCTAACTCTTTTGGGAGCGGAGGCCCCAAATGACGTGGGGTAACTCACGGAGCCATTTGGTGATGTACTTGGATGCGTCATTAAAGATGCGAGACTTAAGGGATTGGAGGACCATCCCATTCGCACGTTAGATCTGGCCATTGCATCATGGGTGAGCTACTAAGGAGTAGTATACATCAATGAGGTTGTCCTAGCAAAAATCCTAGAACTCGGATCTTGTGAATTGTTTGCCTTGGTCGGTGAAGATCCTATTGGGACCCCGAAGCATTGCAGCCTTGACTTCGATCCACTTGGTGAATTTGTTAGCTGCCATGAAGAAATGGTGTATCCACCCGGAGCGGTCTTGAAAGGGCCGACCATATCTAGCCCCCAGCATGCGAAGGGCTAGGATGGTGCGCAGGGCTTGTGCTGGGAGGTGCTGCTGCTTGGAGAAAAATTGACAGCCTTTACACCTCTGGATGAGCTCTTGTGCGTCGGCGATAGCAGTTGGCCAGTAAAAGCTAGAGGCGAACGTCTTCCCGACCAGATTGGCCGAGGTGCCATGGTTCCCACATGAACCCGAGTGGATTTCGTGGAGGAGTTCATGGCCTTCATTGCGGAGGATGCACCTCATCAGAATGCCGATAGATGCGGCCTTCCTGTACAACTCCTTACCGATCACAACATAGTTGGTGATGCGTCGTGCGAGCTTTTCGTGCTCGGCTTTATCCTCTAGGGACATGTTGTCAGTGATGAATGCGATAAAAGGTGCACACCAGTATTCCTCCACCTCGATCATCAGGACATCAGTGGGTGTTGTGTCGGCCTTAGCAACGGCGTTGCCGTCAGCTTGGTCCGGGTCCAATATCTTGATAGAGGGTTTTCTCAAGTCCTGGACGAACACGCTGACCGGGACTTGGGCGCGTTTCGAGCCGAGTTTGGATAGGATGGTGGTTATGACGTTGTGTTCCCTGGGGACGTGATGAAACTTGAGACCGTCGAAGTGAGCCTCGAGTTTGCAGACCTTAGCATAGTAGGCGTCCATGGTTTCCTTGGTGCACTCCAAGGATATGTTGACGTACTCGATGACAACCTTGGAGGCGCCAAACGCGAGGATGCGCTTAATGCCGAGCAAGGCGGCGATGCGGAACCCATGTATGAGGGCCTCGTACTCAGCCCTGTTGTTGGTAGCCTTGTAGTGGATCTAAAGGACGTACTTAAGTTGCTCGCCTTTCGGGGATATGAAGAGGACCCCCGTGCAGCTCCTTCGAGATTGAGTGCTCTATCAAAGTACACCGTCCGATGCTCCGGCCTCTCCAGGAAGGGCGCCTCTTGGATCTTCGTCCATTCAGCGACGAAGTCAGCCAAACTCTAGGACTTCATCGTATGACGTGGGCAGAAGTCGATGTCAAATTCACTGAGCTCCATGGGCCATTTGACGATTCAGCCGTGGGCATCCCTATTGTGCAGGATTTCGCCGATTGGGCAGGAGGAGACCACTCGGATCTTGTGCGCTTGGAAGTAATGATGCAGCTTACGGGAGGTGATCAGGATTGCATAGAGAAATTTTTGGACATGCGTGTAGCGGACCTTGGAGTCGCTCAGGACCTTGCTGATGTAATACACCGCCTTTGCATCATGTGGGCGTGGCCAAGTTCTTCGCGTTCTACAACTAGCACCATGCTCACAACGTGTGTTGTCGTAGAGATGTATAGCTGCAATGTTTCTTGGTCGGCCGGGGCCGTTAGGATGGGAGGGTTGATAGGAATGTTTTGAGTTACTCGAGGGCCTCACGAGCCTCGTCATTCCAGTCGAACTTGTCCACCTTCTTGAGCAGCTTGAAGAAGGGGAGTCTCTTTTTGCCGAGCTTGCTGATGAAATGGCTAAGGACCGCCATCATGCCTGTGAGATTCATGACATCCCTTTTGCTGACCAGCTGCGCCATGTTCCTGATGGTGTCAACATTGACAGGGTTGCTATGATGCCACGTTGGCTGACCATGAAGTCCAGGAGCTTTCTGGATGGGACGTCGAAGATGCATTTGCCAGGTTGAGTTTCAATCAACAGGCTCGGAGGCTGTCGAAGGTTTGGGTGAGGTTAGTGATGAAGTTTTC
This sequence comes from Setaria italica, assembly GCF_000263155.2. Taxonomy (NCBI): domain Eukaryota; kingdom Viridiplantae; phylum Streptophyta; class Magnoliopsida; order Poales; family Poaceae; genus Setaria; species Setaria italica. The sequence continues at coordinate 11,814,808 of NC_028451.1, forward strand.
TTCATCTTTGGTCTTGACGACTACATCATCGATGTAGGCCTATACGTTTTTGTTGAGTTGTTCCTTGAGGCAACCTTGGATTACCTTCTGGTAGGTGGCACCAGCGTTTCTTAACCTAAAGTCATTGTGTTATAGCAGTAGATGCCATAGGGCATTATGAACGCGATCCTATCTTGGTCGGCAGGGTTGAGGGCGATCTGGTGATAGCCCGAGTAGCAATCGAGGAAGCATAACAGGGTGCAACCGGCTGTGGAGTCCACGACTTGGTCGATGCGGGACAGAGGGAAGGGATCTTTAGGGCAGTGTCGGTTGAGATTGGTGTAGTCGATACACATTCCCCATTCACCAGTTTTCTTCTTTCTAAGGATTGGATTTGCTAACCATACAGGATGCTTACTTTCAGGGATAAATCCAGCAGCTAAGAGCTTATTTAGTTCTACTCTAATGGCCTCCTTGTGATCTTGAGCGAAACGGCGAAGCTTCTGCTTGACCGGCCTTGCTATCTTGCTCAGCTCCAAGGAGTGCTCAGCCAGCTCCCGTGGGACACCGGGCATATCGGATGGTTTCCATGCAAATATGTTCGAGTTGTCTTGGAGGAAACTAGTGAGCGCTTCTTCCTATTTGGGGGTGAGGCCGACCTTGATGAGGGCTGTCTTGGAGGGGTCTTCCAGGCTAAGGCTGATCTTCTTGACTTGTGAGTCAGGCTGCAGCACCATGGGCGTCAAATCCGCCTCTGGGATCGTCAGCTGGTTCTAGTCCACCTTCTTGGACTCGGCGAGCATCATGGTGGCATTGGCTGAGTACTCTAGGGTCTCGGCGAGCTGCACGGCTTCTGTGTCGAACTTGTAGGATGTTTCAATGTCACCGTAAATAGAGAGGATGCCGTTTGGAGGCGGCATGTTGAGGACGAAGTAGATATGGTTGGGAATCTCCATGAACCTCACCAGCATTGGCCTGCCAAAGATGGCATGGTAGGAGGTCCTGAAGTTGGCAACCTCGAAGGTGAGGTGCTTCATGCGATAGTTGTCGGGGGTGCCGAACGTGACTGGCAGGACGACTCTCCCGATAAGATAGGATCCTTTGCCAAGTATTATGCCGTAAAATGGGTCTTCGCAGGGAAGGAGCTACTCGAAGTTGAAGTCCATGCGCTTTAGGGTCTCGGTGAAGATGATGTTGAGGCTATTGCCACCATCGGTCAACACCTTGGAGAGTAGAACTCTATCTATGGTGGGGCACACCATGAGTGGGTAAGACTCGGGGTCCGAGAGGTGCACCCAGTAATCTTCCCTGGAGAAGGTTATGGGCATCTCCGAACAGCGAAGATATTGGACTGGTGTGACGGAGATGAAGTGCACTTCCCGCCTTTGCAACTTGTGCTTGTGGTTGCGGCAGAAAGCTTTAGGGCCACCAATGATGATGTTCACCTCCCGCTAGGCACGTTGGAACTCGCCGTTGTCGCTGGGGCCCTGGTTGGCACTGGTCTTGGTGCTCTTCTCTGCGTTGGTCGTCGCGGTCGTCACAGTGGCGGTTGTCGCGACAGTTGTCTTTCTTGTGGTAGTCATTCTGGCAAGGCTGCTTGTATTCTACCGAGGTGTCGAGCTCTTTCTTGAGGACCGTGCAGTCCCAAAGATTGTGGCATGCATCCTTGTGGAAGGGGCACGGGGCATTCAACGTATCGTCAAACTCCTCCTAGAGGAAGATTGTCTGCCTCACAGGGTTGGTTTCGGCGGCGAGGACCTCAGGGGCCCTCTTCTAAGGTTGGGAGGGCTCCAGCCGGGATTGGTGCTGGTGGTCTTGATGGGCCGGCGGTTTGTAGTCGTTGTTGTGGTGGTTCTTGCCATCTTGGAATTGGATGTTCTCGGCCTCATCTGTGTCGGCGTGAAGGTTGACGATTTGCATCATGCGTCCGACCATCTTGGGAGCAGCCTAAAATATGGTACGGAACATTGAGCGGTTCTTGAGGCTGGTGTGAAAGTACCAGATGATGTTGCGGTCCTCAATGCCGGCCAGCTTGTTGCGGTTATCGAAGAAGCGGTTGACGTACTCGCCAAGAGTTTCGTTCTTCCACTAGCGAACTTGGCCGAGGTTTTCCATGCTTCCGGGTTGGGTATAAGTAGTTTGATAGTTCTTGGTGAAGGCTTTGGCGAGCTGACCCCAAGTGTCGATGCAGCCTCATGGGAGGTTCTCGAGCCATAGGAGAGGTGCGCTTCCCATCACCACTAGGAAGTAGGCGGCCATCTGGTCGTAGGTGCCATTCATAGCCTTGGCCACGGTGCAGTACATCTTCAGCCAGATCTTCAGGTCGGAGCGACCATCATACTACTCGTTGGTGGCTGGCTTGAAGGTGGGTTGCCACTGGACAACCCTGAGGCTAGGTGTGAACGCGACGAACCTGTCGATGTCCATTTCGTCATCTTCCATGAGACGGTATTGTACCGGTGGGGCCCTAGGGCGTGCGCTGTTGTCATGTTGGGGTGGATTGTGGGCATCGCCAGGGCACCATAGCGATGGTCGTAATTGTCGCGGCGGCGTAGCTCCTCCTCCCAGCGGTTGCGGGCCTCCTGCTTCACGTTGCAGTTTTGCTGGTTGCCAACCCACGGAGCACCGAAGTTGCAGTCATACTAGGCGCTCCGTCAGAGCTTTGCCTCATCCCGCTCCCAGTGATGGTTGTTGAGCTCACCACGGAGATCATGGTGGTCGTGGAGGTCGCAATTAGGTTGCCAACCAGACCGGCCATGGTGTTCATCATCTCCTCATCCATCACGGTGGCAGTTGTCGTGGTGGTGGTTATCTGGTCGACGATCGGTATCGTCGGGATGGTGGTCATCGCCCTAGGACTAGTCCACCTCCTCCTCTTGAATGGGCTCCAGCCAACCTCTCCTTCGGCGGCCATGATTGGCTCGGCTATGATCGGATCTACTCTGAGTAGATCGGCTTTGGGAGTGCCGGGTAGATGTAGATATCATGTGCGATGATCGGCTCCATGAGCGTGCTGGGGCCTGATCCTTTTCCTCGATCTGGACGTTAGCGACACGGAGTCGTGCCCGAATCCGCTGCAGTTGCTCTGAATCTGGAAGGTTTTTCCAGTTCGGCAAAAATAGCCCCCAGGTTGGCTGGGGTGTGGTGAAGATATCATGACCGGCATGTTTGAGGTCGGCTTGCAGATTGCGGGCACGGAAGGGACGCCTGTGTCGACCTCCAACGCCCCTTTGGTCGTTGTTGCTGCTGCCATGAGGTGTCAGCGGGACAGGCGGTCACTAGCCGCTGTGGGGGCGGCAGACGGCTCACGGACTTGCTCAGTTCATTCCTATTAGCGGCGCCTGCCGTGGCCTCGATTCCTCTCGTTGCGTCCTTCCTCCTGGGAGACAACAAAGACTTCCCGATCTAGTGACGTGGAGCTTCCACCATCGCCCTCGCCGTAAGAGTTTGGGGTTAGGGCGAAGCGTGGGACCTGGAACTCGCCACAGTTTGGAAACTAGATGGGTTTGGGTGGGTCATCGGATTGAATCAGAAAAGACTGCCCTAGTGTTTTTGGAAAACACGGCAATCGAGTTCTTGATGTCAAAAGGGGCGTGGGGGAACCCCTGCACTGACCTTCCAGGGCGTAGTGCCGCCTCTGAGAGGTTGATGCACTCAACAATGGTGTTACTAATGTGATCTAGCCCCGCGATTAGATCGAAGGGCATGGGTGGGTGGATTGCCGCGAGAATGTGTGGGACCCTCTTTGAGAGAGAGAGAGATCGCCGACCTACTGAGCAAGCGACGTGATGATCCTCGGGTGAAAACCTTGATCCATCGGTGCAGATCCGACGGATGCCGAGCTGACAGCGGATGCCGAGTCGGCGAAGGAGCGGTGGAGTCAGAGTCTACCGGCATGCTCCCGAAGTGGAGCTGGATCGGTTTGGCGAGAACATCCTTCATGCTCTCGAGGAAGATGATGCACGGGACGGGATGCCATTGAGCTCGCTGGGGAGGATCTCACGATCACCCTTACCTAGCGTGCCAACTGTCGGATTTTGTGACTGGCAGTCTAACAGGGGTTACCTAGGTGGTAGATTTGTAGGTGGGGGAGATTGCAAGACCAAGAGCTTGAATGGTAACATAAGGACGCAAGGTTTAGAAAGGGTTGAGCCTCCGGAGAGTAATACCCTATGTCCTATATTCTGGTGGATTGTATTGCTGGTATGGGATGCGAAGAATTGATGTACCCTGGGGGCATCCCTAGCCGCCTTATATAGGCTAACGACCTAGTGTTACAATCGGATATGATTTAATCCTAGTTCAGTTGTTACATGAAAAGCAATCTGAATCGGTTTAAAAGAAGTATCCCGTGATATCCAGGCAGAATCCGTTTGCCCGACCTCCTGACTTATGCTCCACGTGTTTTCATACTTTGGCTTGCACGACATGGTCAGACGGATCCACTTGTCAGGATCAACCGGTATTCTAGTCGGTGGGGACTTGTGGGCACCCTTATCCCTCAACAAGAAAAATAAAATTTATCTATCAACCAAAGTCACGTATTCAAGGCACGTTAGACATTCGATCCTTCCATTCATTCATCAAAATACGTGAAAAATCATTTTGCCAAATGTTTTTCAAAACGGCTCCACTTCCATCAAAGAAGCCGCTTCAATAGAGTAGCTGCAGCCGGAGTCATTTTAGCTGCAACCGAGCTCCAATGAGGTCCTGAGTTGCTTCCGGGCTTCCGGTAGAGCGTTTCCCGGGCACGCAGCAGCTGCGCCAGCAGGCCGGCGTCGTGGGCCAGCATCTCCTGCTGGCCGGAGCCAGCGCAAGGCCTGGCAGGCCTTCCCAGGACGACGCAGCCCAGCTCGGTGAGCCGCAGCAGGCCCGCCGAGCAGTCGCAGCAGGCCGGCCCCGGCAGGTGAAGGAGAGGCGGCCCAGATCAGTGACTGCAGCGGCCCAGACGGGTGGAGGAGAGTTGGCCCAGCTACCGCAGCAGCAGGCCCTGCGGCCGACGCGAGGCGGTCCAAGGAGCGGACGCCAGCCTACGCGTGCTGTAGGATGATAAGATAGCCCAGGCAGCTGCTTTGAACAATCCAGCAGCCAGGTGAGGTTTGTTTTAAGCTGTTAACCCTTGCAATTTGGTAGCTAATCACTGTTACCTGTTTTAGCTCTTATTCAGTAGTTTGTTACTTGCTAATCATGCGTAGTATTTAAATAATTAATCCTTGCTCCAGTTTTGGCCCGGCTGTAATTTAGCTTGTTTATCATTTTTTTTCATGTTTTTCGCCATCTCAGTGTATTTTGTTTCCACTACGCTTTGAGCGTTTCTAATTGTTTCTAACCTGTCAAGAGTTGACTTGTGCCATCTTAAAGATTAGAAATCAAGTGTGTTTAGAGTGATAGTCAGGATATTTACCTTTTTCTCGGAGAGAATTTTAAAAGCTCCCGTCCAGTAGCCCGTTCCTGGTCCTTCAACACCAAGCTAGAATGGAAACACCGAAAATAGCGTCGGCACATGCTTTGGTTCCGGGCTAACCCCTATGACCATGAGCTCCACCTCCTTGATTCCGCCAGGTTGCCACCCATACGGCCTCGAAGATCCATAAATTTGCTCGCATCGATTTAACCATTCTTAAATAATATATAATATTATTGACTTTTATTCCAACTTTAATCAACAATATTTATTTAATAAATAAATTAAATAAAGTAAAATTAGTACCATTATGTATATTATCAAAAGTATTTTAGATTTAACTTGCAGATTTATCTATTTATAAAAATATTTATATAAAAGATTAATAGTCAAAGGAATGAAAAAAAATCAGTGGTGTCATATATTTAAATATTGAAGTAGTATGTTATTGGCATGGTCAGCTATGTTTCTCATTTGTTTGCCATGGGCCATGTCTTTTACAGCGCTCTCAATCATAGAAATTTAAAAATCATGGAAAACCATCAACATGTAAAGGGAATTGCTGGATGAGAATTTGGAATGTTAATATAAACCATAAGAAAATACGGCCAGTAGGCGGTGGACACATGGGGTGTGCATTGCTGACCAAACTGTCATTTTATCTCTCCTTTGGTGACGTGATGGCTCGTTGCAGCGGCTTGCTTTATCTTTCAGCAATGTCCATGAGAACATGGGTATAATGTGCTCTATAAACAAACTCCATATTTTCTCCATAGATTATGCCACATGCACACGGCCACATCACTGCACACACACACCACCGTCAACAACTAAATGCGACTTCAAGGCCAGCAGAACCCAATCTGCTAAGTGAGGAGCTCTTTACGGTACACAATATTATTTTATATTAGTGTTTGAAAATGGCTAGTACAAATATATATATACATAACTGAGTATAAGCTAGACCAAATATAGATGACAAGTAGTGGAGCCGTCCACAGAGGCTCCATCGAAAAGATAGTTTGACATGGAAATCGTGTTCTGCAGCCTGGTTGGCTCGGTGGGCTATATATATATTCAGATCGGAGCCTGAACAAACAGATTGGTGGAATGGGTGACTTGCCTTCCATCTCACACAAATGACAAATCAGTCGGGGACTCTCCGACGATCCTGTCATGTTGCCGTATGCTACAACTTCTGGTCATGCTCAGCCACACGCCCACACCCAACGGAACCGTTTTGAATCCAGCGTATCGAATAATTCCTTCCTAGCACAAATATAATCATGGTCACGAGGAACGTGCTGCTAGCTCTTGGAAAGGAATCTGCACAAGTTTGACAATTTCTTGTCCAACCCAGCCCTTGTTCACTTAGGGAATTTGGGAGGTGCCAAATTACTGTAGCAACACTGTAGCGTTTCGTTTGTATTTGTGAATTATTGTCCAAATATTGACTAATTAGGCTCAAAAGATTCGTCTCGCAAAGTACAACAAAACTGTGCAATTAGTTTTTGATTTCGTCTACATTTAGTACTCCATACATGTACCGCAAGTTTGATGTGATGGGGAATCTTCTTTTTGCATAGTGTAAAAGTTGGAAGTTTGGTGGGAAGTGAACAAGGGCCCACTTTGAAATGGACAACCCCGGCCCTGATGCTTTTGGCCAGCACGCACCTTCATGTTTTCCGTGAAACATATCAAAGAAAGCATGGACTGGCTGTTCACTGCGTAGTAGCTCTCCCGTTGAACTATGCTTCTAGATGGGTGCCGTGAATGCCCTGTAGAGATTTATTTGTGCAAAAGAATCCCTTTAATGTAGAGGCTTTATGGCCTTCTATCACATTATTAATAAGGCCTTCTATATATATGTACGTCTGCAATCCCATTTTAAGTGCAAATGAAACCGGCCGAATATTTAGGCTGCTTACTGCTTTTCTCATAGATCGACGATGTGCACTGGCAGAAATTTATAACACTAGCAGAGCCATTCCTGTGTTTATTTACGAATTGGATAATATTTCAATCAAGGTGTTTAAGGTACGGACCCACTATTTTTGATATTTTGTCCCAACTAATTGGTACTTTTCTCTAGATACTTCATATCTTTTGAACAAATAATTCCACTGGATGGACAGCTCTCATTTTTTCCGACCATTATTAAAATCCTCCATTTCTAATTATAAACAATGGTACATCCAATGAAAGACAAATAGCCTTATTATGAAACCTTACAAACATTTTGTTACATAATTATTAGCTGCCCTTAACATGTAAGTTGGGCAACTATCGCAGACGGTGGCCAAATTATGAAACCTTACAAACAATAATTGTTTCTGGCCTCATTGATCTCTCAACAGCAGAAATATGAGAAACAACACCCATGGATATATATCTATTATATTTTCTTTAAGGACATGGCGATGACTGCTAACTTGGTCTGCTGCTCTTCAAGTTGCTTAGCAACAAGGCTTGCAAACTCCACGAACAACGGGTCAAGTATGGTTTCTCCAAAATGGCATATAATCAACGACTTCAGCACTGATCTAATACACTTAGCAACATTCATGCTACTGCAGGCACTATCGAGAACATCAACACCTTCTGAATCATCAAAAGGATCCCAGTTTGCCTCGAATAGCTTGATCTCATCCATGCTGAAAATCTTACTTTGCATGACTACTTCCTTGACTTCAGCAACTGATGGCCCATAGACTGGTAGATTGAAGGATTCTAGTTTTTCCTTCTCCACCAGGCCCTATTACGATCAAAGTTTATTTTTTACTTCATAATGGCTTTCAAGGAGTTAAAAAGAAAAGCTAGAATAATTGCAACAATTCTTTTACATATGGTAGTTACCTTCAGAACAAGAGACTGCAGCGATCTTGCAACCAATCCATAAAGTTGATTGAGTTCTCCACTGTATACATCCTCATTCTTCCTCCCAAGAAATACAAGAACCATCTTCCCTCCATATACAAGTTCTTCGTGCCGCAGCTCCAAGAAGAGGGAGAAGTCCTTATGGAACTGCTCTTGGAATTGTTTCACCGCAAACGGTGTTGTGGTATTTGTGATGTAAACATTATCTTTATTTAAGTAAGCTTCTTTCGATGTGTCAAGTCCCTCAGGTACCTACATATATACATGCCATTTGCATTGAGAATATCATTATAGACATATTAGAACGAGAACTGCATGGAATATTATTACATCGTGGAACATATGACACACGCATAAATAACCTCCGATCCAGTAAAGATCGAGACAAACACCTGGGAGCGCCAGTGAAGGCAGTATGAGGAGTGGAAGAGATGCACGCTTTGACGAGGGAAAAGCCTGTTGTAATACGATCCTGGCAACCCAGAAATGTAGTGCAAAGGTGGAACATGTCCCGGTTGATCCATCGTACCCGACGTTTCAAACTTTTGGATCGCCCGGAAGAGTTCATTGAAGTCATTACCAGGAAGGTCATTCAGGAAGAACTGAAGTTCCACAGGATCACCTTCACTAGACTTACACTGATCGGCTATGACACCTATCACATTGGACATAAAGAGCAATGTGTTTGGTCCTGCAGAGCATCCTAGGTCGACAATGATCATTGTCTTGGGTAGTAGAGCCGTGTATACTTCTTTTGTGGCATTCTCAATAATGGGCTTAGTCTCGCGTATAACAATTTCCTAGCACCATGCAACAAGAAAATCATAGTTCTTAGAATCACATAATAGACAAGTATTAGTGTTCTATAAACTGCTCACGTTTCATTGAGTGAATTCCTAAACAGTGCAGATGATTATAATGCTGGAAGGGATCATCAATAAATGTTACAAATGTCATACATAATTGCTTATAAACTTGGTACATGCAGTATGAAAAATGCATATTGCACAAAAGAAATGGTTGCATTCGAGAAAAGGGAAGAACAATCACTTGACGCCTAGAATTCTTTGAGTAGCTCCATTCTCCTTCTCCTTCGGCCATATGTAAATCGTGTTCTATCTTCATGATTGCCATGAAGAGCTAGCTAGGGGTCAGAATTGTAGGGAATTGAGGGATGAGAATTTGGAATGTTAATATCAACCATAAGCAAATACGGCCATTAGGCGGTGGATACAGGGGGTGTACATTGCTAACCAAACTGTCATTTTATCTCTCCTTTGGTGACGTGATGGCTCGTTGTAGCAGCTTGCTTTTGCTTTCAGCAGTGTCCATGAGAACATGGGTATAATGTGCTCTATAAACAAACTCCATATTTTCTCCATAGATTATACCACATGCACATGGCTACATCACTGCACACACACACCACCGTAAACAACTAAATGCGACTTCAAGGCCGTATGATAGAGTCCTTTGAGAAGTTATTGACTTGTGGTGTCCTTTCTTGTGATCCAGCAGTACCCAACCCGCTAAGCTAGACCATATATAGATGACAAGGAGTGGAGCCGTCCACAGAGACTCGATCGAAAAGATAGTTTGACATGGAAATCGTGTTCTGCAGCCTGGTTGGCTCGGTGGGCTATATATGTTCAGATCGGAGTCTGAACAAACAGATTGGTGGAATGGGTGACTTGCCTTCCATCTCACACAAATGACAAATCAGTCGGGGACTCTCCGACGATCCTGTCATGTTGCCGTATGCTACAACTTCTGGTCATGCTTAGCCATCGGATTCCCCGGGTCCCGTATTTAATCACAGGAAGAACTGAAGTTCCACAGTATCACCTTCATTAGACTTACACTGATCGGCTATGACACCTATCACATTGGACATAAAGAGCAATGTGTTTGGTCCTGCAGAGCATCCTAGGTCGACAATGATCATGGTCTTGGGTAGTAGAGCCGTGTATACTTCTTTTGTGGCATTCTCAATAATGGGCTTAGTCTCGCGTATAACAGTTTCCTAGCACCATGCAACAAGAAAATCATAGTTCTTAGAATCACATAATAGACAAGTGTTAGTGTTCTATAAACTGCTCACGTTTCATGGAGTGAATTCCTAAACAGTGCAGATGATTATAATGCTGGAAGGGATCATCAATAAATGTTACGTATGTCATACATAATTGCTTATAAACTTGGTACATGCAGTATGAAAAATGCATATTGCACAAAAGAAATGGTTGCATTCGAGAAAAGGGAAGAACAATTACTTGGCGCCTAGAATTCTTTGAGTAGCTCCATTCTCCTACTCCTTCGGCCATATGTAAATCGTGTTCTATCTTCATGATTGCTATGAAGAGCTAGCTAGGGGTCAGATTGCTTATTTTTTTCATTAGCGACAGAAAGTTTATACAACACATCTGAATACTGCTCTTAGCTCCGAGGTAACATTTATACTCCTCCAGAGAACGTACTGTTAGCGGAGCTGATTGGTTCAGCCTTCTTATCAGAATCAAGTTTGGTATATGTCTACTCAACGAAAAATGAAGATAGGTAAGGCCATTGATTACTCAACGTAAGGCCCTAATTTCCTCTAGTACTGTTCATTGACAGACCTACCATGGTGGTAGATTGTTACCCTCTTGTCAAAGATAATGTAGAGCAAGCAAAGGAACACAGCAATATCAAATAGAACGTTCCTTATGCGCGTGATAGGTACAGTATTACAACACAACCCAAAATCTAGAACTCCATTGAGTCAGTAAAAGATATGTCGACCCTTTTTCTGATCAACACACCGAAAACATAACCACAGGGATTGTAGCGCATGACCATGGTGGAAGAGATGGCTGAGTTCGAGATTCTTTGGGATGCTGTACAAAACGATCACTTGTTGATAGGACGGATTAAATCATATGGAGGTGGACTGCATCGAGGTCATATACCTCGAAGTCAGCGTACCTAGCCTACTTGCAAGGGACGTACTACACTGTTGATGCCAAAGTGATTTGGCAAACACAAGTTTTTCCCTTGACCGTTAGTTCAGAGCAAGCTGCTGATGGCAGACAAAGCCTGCTACCAGAAATTGGCCCTGCAATATCTCTTTTCCTCTGTATGATCAGGAACCTGAAAATGCTGCACATCTGTCTCCATTGCTGCTACACCAGGAGGTATTGTACTCGGTAACCATCGCTACGCCAGAAATAATTTGTGCTGACATATTGAAATTAGCATACTTGCGAGCGGAATTGGCACCCGCCAGTACAAAGGTGACTGGGGCCGCCGGGCTAGTGCCCGCCAGCACAGATGGCTCTATACGTGCTGGCAGGCGATCTAAGCGCCCCTAGCACAGGTGGGATGCATCTATACCGGTGGGTGCGTTAGGTAGCCCGCTAGCACAAATACCACCCAGATAAACCCGTGAGCAACTTCTTCCCTAACCAACCTTCCATTTGGAGCTTGTTTGAGAGGAGCTCGGGAAAAGCTCCAAAAATACCAAATCTAAGGGGAAGGTTTTTCTTTTATTTTCTTTGGAGGAGGTGACTATAAAAGGTAAGTTTGTACCATTCCAACCTTCTTTTTCAACTTATATCCATCATTTCTAGCTTATAAGGTTGTCATCTAAACCTAGAAGATGGAGGAGGGAAGAGAGAGAAAATAACTAGAGATGGATTATTTTTTAATAAAATTTTATGGTCATATTATAACCATTACAATGATATGTTTGTCATTTTAATGTAATATAGAATTGAGTTTGATTATATTTTTCCTACTTATTAATTATTACATCCATAGTTTTAATTAATGAGTTTGAATGAATTTAATATATAATTGAGTTTGATTGTTTTCCTTCTACTTATTAATTATAACATTCATGGTTTAATTGAGTTTCATTTAGGGTAATATAGAATTATTTTTTATTATATTTCTTCCTACTCATTAGTTACTACATCCATAATTTAATTGAGTTTATAGAATTGCGACCTATAGCTCATTAAATTAATTAATATAACATAGAATTGTTGTCATAGATTGTTAAAGATGGATCATAGAGCATGGATGTATGGCATACGGAGACATTCGCATACATTCATGTCAGAGTTATCAAAGTTTGTGGAGGCTGCGGAGAAGCACGCTCGTATTTGCAAGACAAAGCAAATACGTTGTCCGTGTTTTGACTGTAGCAACAATATTGTATGGAAGGATACTGATATCATCAAGAGGCATTTGATAAAATGAGATTTTGTGGATGGATACACAATTTGGTCCCACCATGGTGAGGTAGGAGGTACTTTCAACAACACAGATATTGATACTGGCTCTGGTGAAGTGGGCGGTGATGATGCAAACGAAAATGATCATGTTATGATGGATGATGATTATGACCGTGGAGATCAAAATGGTGATCAAACATATGCGTGTGTGGAACCACATGTGGACGAGGAACGTGATGTTGATATGAAGGACATGTTGCGCCACATTGAACCGGAAGTGTTGCTACGAAATTGTGGCGGAACCGCCCAAATTAACATGGCTAAAGCACACTTAAGTCACCTAACACGCGATCATGTACTTTAAACAAGTCAACTTGGTCGTCCGTCAGATTTCATCCGATAAATGACTTAACTCAGGATTGAGAAAGCAAGACTCACACGAAGGTGAGTGGTTACAGTGATTACAACAGTCCATCCAAATTAAACAAGTGCATCGAATTATTACAACATCAAGTTCGAAATTCAAACAAAGTTTGCAAAGTTTTCAAGCAGCAGAAATAAACAAGTGGAAGCTAAACGTCGTTGCATGATATCATGAAGAAGCCGATCATGACATCAATGATCCCTGTCCTTGCCGTCCGAGGAGGGATCCCACTCGACCGTCTAACCCGGAGAAAGTTGGGTAGGCCGAGTACCACTTGCAGTGAGCTCAGGGGTATTAACTTCACCTGAAAAGATGTGCCACAAATAAGGCTGAGCAACTATGCTTAACAAGACTTAACTGATGGGTGGTAACTATTTCCACCAACATCTAGACATGCAAGCTTTTTGGCTCTAGGTTTTGTTTTTGCCAAAAGCGAATAGAGTAGGTCCTTACTTTCAATATTTTAGCCGCAAGTTCTACTATTGTTACTATTCTAAGTTAGCAACTATACTAAGCAAGCGTAGTCTTTCAAGCAATTAATAACAAGTAACAACATTAATTCATCATCATATTCTATTCTTACTCAGTGTAGCATAGTGATCAAGTAGTCCCAAACTGTGAGAGGTAGACGAATCGATTTGAATTTCTCAACCATGCATGACGACCTAATCCCATGATATCCGTGCACCACGAGTGGTCGCTTCATTTGTCAGCTGTCCCCATCAATTCCTAGACCCATGTCGAGCCCACTTCCCTTGGTACAAGGCTCCATAGACCCGATCTCCACTGTACTATGACCACACTTGTCACCACATGCGGCCGCAAGGGAACTCCGTTCCAGAGATAGTGGGGCGATCCGCTCACATCCCGGTTCAATCCGATACTAGGCTTCCCCATCCCATACTAGGTATAAGATTAATACTTTTAAACACTTGATTTCGAACACTATCACATCTCGACCTTAGTCCAATTTCATGTAGACAGATGGGGCAACCCACCGACCACCAAAAATAGTTCATAGAGCCCTGCCCCGCCCGTCGTCCTTATAGTTGCAATATAAGTAAAGCAGTCAATTCCTATAACTCGCAAGTGATAGGCAATCACTCGAATTTTACCAAGTCCTATTAAGCATTGCAACTACTTGACTTAATATACTAGTGTTCATATCAAGGGTACTAAGTTCATGCATCTACGGTTTCAATCAACTCCTGGAATGTAAATGTAAAATCAAGCAATCAATTGTATTACAAGTATTTAAAGATAGGAAACCATGCTCCTGGGCTTGCCTTCACTCTGAGAGTTAGCGAACTGGTCCTCGGCTTGCTTTGGTACAGCCTCGACTCCGGCGTGGTGTAGATCTGCTACGACTTCTTCTTCTAGCGCCGGGTGCAACTCGTACGTTCCGTCAGCAAGGTTCACTTCTACACGAAATGCAAATGCATCAAGTTCAAACTTCCATGCTTTCTCATACAGGATGCAAAACATGAATTATTGCTAAAGTGTAAATTACATTATGACCACATTCACCTAAACAAAGTTCTAAACTTTCCTTATCTTCATGAAGGTAAGGTGTGTTGTGGTATAAAACCCGGGGTTGATTTGATGGTGATTATGTACCAATATATAACTTAAGTCTATTAAACTTTAGATCGGAAAATTATCCTATTTCTGAATGTTTTCCTGTACCTCTTCCGAAAATTACCATTATTCTTACTTAATGTTTCTTTCTTCCATTTAATTAGGCCCATCTTCCAAATTTTATTTCAGTCTCCAAATAGTGGGGTATGACATTGCTAATTTAGCAGTAGCTCAGACATAACATCATTAGGTTACTGTAAAAATTTGGGGTGCATTGGATTAGTACAAAAATAATTAAAATTATTTCATCATCCCAAGGTGACAAGTTCTTAATAATTTTTAACTCAAATTATTCAGGGAGTCTGTTGCTGAAATTTTAACAGAGTGTTACAAAAATGCAACAGAGCTTTTGGTGAATTTTTCAGGATTTTTTAACGAAGGACATCTATATTCCTTATATTCCTCTTACTTATCTTTCTCTAAAAAGGAAGGTGGGTTCCATGAACCTTCAGACAGGGTTTCATATTTTTCTTGTGAACTAAACTTCACCACTGATTCACTCAATGTGGATTTACATTTTTCTCACATCTGGATGAATTATTATGCAAAAAGATAAAAGCACCCTTATATTTCAATTATAAAACTAAAACAGAGACTTAAACATCTGAACTAGGCTCCAACTTATTTTTATAAGCTTCCATTCTCTGAAAAAAACACTTGAGAGTTGCATTCATCATTTTAGCATTTTTCTATGATTTACTATGATTTAAATAGCTTAAAGAAGGATTAAAACATATAACATTAATTCTAGCAGAGAAATGTGCCAAAAGTATTTTTATCAGAAACTATACTTTATATTGAGTCTAGCGAAATTGATTTGATATTTTTCCGATTTTTCTACAATTTTATGGTGCATTTTCAAAGTTCAACATATTTTATGCTGAAAACAAAATAAAAACTGAGGTAAACTTGTGATCTAGCCCTTACGTCTATGGGTTAAATGCGCAGGGGTCCCTAATTTTTATGCTAAGGTCCCTGGAAAAAGGAAAAAGACACAAGGGTGTCCTTGGCGGCGCACACGGTGGCGGTCCGGCCAAATTCCGACGATGCGCCAGCCAATCCCGGGCAAGAAGTTGCGGGGAAGGCATGGGAGCTCATCCGGAGTCAATTGGCGGCGGTTGGGGGCGCGGAGGAGGCTCGGTAGGGGTAGAATGGCGCAGGAATGGGGAGCTCGGGCGGCGGCAAAGTCCGGCGGCATGCCGGCACCGTCGGCGCTTTGGGAGCCCAACCAGTGGCTCGGGAAGCTTCGCATGGGCACGGTGGAGCTAGCGGTGGCAGCAGCGAGGAGCGGGGAGCTGCGGAGGTGGGAGCTCCGTAGAGAGGTGGCTCGGCGGCGCGTGGTCGAGACAGAGCAAGGGCGCAGCGAGCTTGCGGGCGGGGGAAGAGCGAGAGCGGGACTGGCGAGCCCTATATAGGCGAGGCGAAGCTCCAGGGCTAGCGGATGGGACCAGAGGGGAGCTGCGTGTGCTACTGCGGCCATTAATGGTGGCGGTGCCAATGGCACAGAGGAGGGAGGGGTGGTGCGGCAGGCGAGGGCGCTGCAGGCAAGGCGTGCAGGCATGGGGCACAGTGAGCATGCGCGGCAATAACAGCTTTGCCGGGATGCGTCATTGGTGAGACGGGGAGGAGCTGTCGTGGCCGGGGCGGTGGTTGGCGGAGGCGGCGGTGTCGTGGGGGTGCAAGCACGTAGAGCCGAGGTAGGGCGTGTCCTCGGGCGACGCAAGGCGAGGTAGAGGGCAGGGAGACCGCACACTCGACTGGGTGGCCGGCGCGTCGACCCAACTTGTCGCGACTGAAGACGGGCGACGGAGCGGCGCCAGTGAGCTTGCGCCACGGGGCGAGCGGCGAGCAGAGCGCAGCCCACGTGTGCTCTGGCACGCTCTGGGCGCGAGGGATTTGCGGGATCCAACGATAGGGCGGTGTTTAAGCGCGATTTAACTCAGATTTTTGAATTGCACGACATTAACTCCCTTTACAAAAGTTGTAGTCCTAAGGTTCAAGTTCAATTCTTGTAATTGAACCAAGTTAAAATTCGCAGCAGATTTGGTGATAAAAAGCTTCAAAGTTTGAGGGAATGCCTGATTTCCAGATAGGAAAGTTTCAGCGGTTTTGGCTGTTTTCAAGATTTTGGCTGACTTGAGCTCCAGTTTCGAAAAGCTTCTTATATGAATTTGGCCCGGGTCTAATTGATGAAGTTGTTGTATGAACTTAGTTTTCAAACTCTTAGAAAGGATTTTCCTAGCGTTCTATTCAAGTTTTGTGAGATAAGCTCATGCCAAGATGCATATTTGAACTGATTCCAGACTTAGCATAGTTTTGCAGGTTTTGGGTTAAGTTGACCAATTTGGTCGATTTTGACCTAATTTTTGAAAACCTGTTGTGCGGATTTTGAACTAACTTATTTAGTCAAAGTTGTTAAGGGCTCGTAGCACTAAAAATTTTGTATAGAGTTCAGTGTGAGTTTACATTGGAAAACTTAAGATAAAGAGCTCCAAGGTTGGGACTTTATCTGTTTTCTTAATTTGGCACATATGTGAATTTCAATTTTTTGAAGGTATTCTGCTCAGATTCAAACAAAACACCAACAATAAAAGTTGTTAGGGAAGTTGAGTTCTACAACTCTTACTTGGACAGATTTTTAAGTTTTTAAGCAAAAATTTAAGTTATGGCATAAACAGATGTTTAGCTTGTGAGAGCAAATGTGTCTTTCTACTTGTATTCACAGCTGCCAAAGGTTCTCTCATGCTCTAATGACCTTACTTAAGGTTAAACATGGTTTAATTAGGCTAGGTTGTTACACGAATGCTAAAAGGGTTAGTGAATTTTGCGACACTCAAGAAGGTAGAAAATGACCGTATATATGAGGGACGTGGGAAGGAGTGGACAGTGTTGCGTTTTGTCCTTCATCTTGTGATCCGTTGGACAATAGTTTTAATGATCTCCTTATTCTGCTGGGCAAGTTGCTCCCGAAGCCTAACTTTGTGCCAAAAAAACGCATATGAAGCAAAGAATATTATCAATCCATTGAAGATGCATGGTAAAGAATACACGCGTGTAGGAACCACTGCATATTGTACCGCGGTGAGTACGCAGCGTTAGAAAAGTGTCCAAATTGCTATGCTAGCTGCTACAAAGTAATGCCAATTTCTATGTGGATTGTGTCGGGGATAGATCGCTAGTACCCGCAAGAAAGGAAGAAGACTGACTCCTACTAGGATTCCTCTATAATCCTAGTAGGACTCATATCTTGTGATCCTATTAGGACTTCTCCTTGTAACCGACTAGCAATCCCTCCCCCTGAAGTATATAAAGGAGGGCAGGGGTCCCTAGATAGGTAGGCTAAGACCTCATAAAACCATAACAGAGGACTAAATCCTCAATGCCATACAACACCCAAGCGCAGGGTGCAATATACAACACTCCAAATAGCACGTAGGGTATTACGCTTCTCTGGCGGTCCGAACCTGTATAAATCTGTATGTTGTGTCCTCGCTTTTACCATCAAGTTCCAGGTCCAACGATCCCCTACCGACCAATCTACTACCTCGAGATACCCCTCGGTAGGTTGCCGGGTACAAAACACCGACATCTGGTGCACCAGGTAAGGGTGATCGTCGAGATCATCGGGTGAGTTTGAAGGACCTCATCATCAAGATCAATCTACTCGACAAGAAGCAAGTCGCCGATTTGGAGTTCCGAGCAGACAAATCCACACCGAGACAGAATCGATGCGCACCGTGTTCTTGTCGAAGACCAAGTCGGTTTCCACCGCAGGCTGCTGCATGCGGCTCATCGATCAAGGCAGAGGCAAATCCGATTCGAGTTGGGAGATCAGGCGGACCGAGGGACCCATGCCATAATTCTCAAGATGACAAAGATCTGTTACAGTCGTGCAGGGATTGAGGCAAATAATCAACTCTGACTACTCTCTGTGAAAAGCAATTTTGAGGGATTTGCTCTACACGCATATGGAAGGCTACCACAAGACCTCAAAATCATAACCTAATGTACATAGAAGATGTATGCGAGCACTGCTACCCTGACTTCTGACCGCATCAAGTCGCCAACGACTACTTCAACTACTTGTCTCGACTAGAAAACTAGTCGAGGACGGTCTACTTCGACTACTCGTCTCGACTAGAAAACTACTTGAGGGCGGGTTCCATGTGATCAACAACTAGTCGGAATCTCCAATTAGTTGGCTTCATCAACAATCGACACGACTTCATTGACAATCGTCAACAAATCAAGCTAAGTCACTTTTTTAATTATTTTATATATTTTTTCTGGCTTGTTTTCCGCATGAAGTGCAACGCACCGAGTACTTTTTTGTGTACGCCTCTCAATAGAAATTACCCTCTAGAGCTACCCTTTGTCAATTATTCCTGGGTATGTTAACCGACAGCCATGGGCTTGGTACAACAAATTACGGAGGCTATAGCCACAGGTTTTGTGCACTGAGTTCTGGAAGCTCTGCCAACAGGCTTGGTACATCGAATTTCAGAGGCTACGGCCACGGGTTTGGTGCACTAAGTGCTAGAGACTCGCAACGGCTACATCCTAAGGAGGCACAAATCCTATGCGCAGCAACACGCGCTCTCGTCACCAAAAAGGTAGAAAAGTCTCAATGACTACTTTACGCGCAATCGCGCAGTCTTTTTTGTCGCAATGATGACTAGTTATTTTCACTGTCTTCTCTTAGTGGTCACTAATATCCTTGAGCAGAACACACCTCAATCCATGAAAGCCTCGGATCTTCTTTCATGCCTAAACGCTAGGATGCGTCCACGAGACAAAAATCTCAGACACGTCGCAGAAGTGCTAGTACGCATACACGAGACAAAGATCTCACATGTAGTAGCAATGACTAAACAGGGACTGAGAGTCTAAACATAACAGGCTAACTACTTGGGAGAAATTTGGCCGAAACAAGAGCATGACACACAACATTTACATTCATTACTGAATAAATTTCGGTAGCATCTTCAAAATTCTACAAATATGCTACAGTGTATGCATCTATTTTTGTAGGTCAAGCTTTAGCGATGACTTTCCAGGATGCTCAGCGTACCTCCTGTGGTTCCGCTAGCTCCTAGGCTCGGGGGATAAGCACAAATTACTACTCGGAATATTTCCAATGGCAAAGCTAGCTTCCAAGCTCGAGGGGCTAGGCGCCAAATAACTACTTGAAGTGGCTCCTACGGCTCACCTGACACATAAGCTCGGGCGCTGGACGCTGCAAAACTACTCAGATGACGATTGGCATGAAGACTAAAGCTCGCT
This sequence comes from Setaria italica, assembly GCF_000263155.2. Lineage (NCBI taxonomy): Eukaryota > Viridiplantae > Streptophyta > Magnoliopsida > Poales > Poaceae > Setaria > Setaria italica. The sequence continues at coordinate 11,834,630 of NC_028451.1, forward strand.
AGATCCTTGAATTGATTATTTAATCATTCCAAGGCTCGGGGGTTGATAAGCTACACTCAACAGTTGATTTTTTTAAGATGAAAGAAAAAGATTCAAGATTTTATTGACCCTTAGCCTGATTCTTCGATTCAACATAAGGCTCAAGGGCTACTCCATATAGAGTGCGACTTTCGCCGTCCTCCATATCACATTCCAAAGATGAAGATTACAAAATCAAGACTATCAAGGGCTTAAGCACACCATAGCCTCATGGCAGCTTTGAGGAGCTTAAAGATTTAGCCAGACAAAGTACTCGCAGAGCACCAAAACTACTCGACGAGGATCTGAAAAGTACTCGAAGGCTACTACACTCGACTATAAAGCGCTCGAGGGCTTGTCGGGGATAGATCCCCAATACCCGCAAGGAAGAAAGAAGATGAACTCCTACTAGGATTCCTCTGTAATCCTACTAGGACTCATACCATGTAATCCTATTAGAACTCCTTGTAACTGACTAGTGATCCCGCCTCCTGGAGTATATATAGGAGGGTAGGGGTCCCTAGATCGGTAGGCTAAGACCTCATAGAACCACAACAGAGGACTAAATCCTCAATACCAAATAACACCCAAGTGCAGGGCGCAATATACAACACCACAAATAGGACGTACGGTATTACGCTTCTCTGGTGGCCCGAACCTGTATAAATCTGTGTCTTGTGTCCTCGCTTTTACCATCAAGTTCCAGGCCCGACGATCCCCCACTGACCAATCTACTACCTCGGGATACCCCTCAGTAGTTTGCTGGGTATAAAACATCGATAGGAATAAGAGGAAGAAGGGTTTAAAGAAAGTGCTGGTGCTCAAGTGGAGGACGAGTCCTGTATAGGTACTGACACGATGACTCAGCGTAGAGTCCCTACCTTGGTGATGTGGTACTTACCGGTGGTGGACCATCTGAAGCGTTTGTTCTCAAACCCAAAGACCGCTAAAATGATGACTTGGCATGCTGATCGCCTAGTAAAGGCTGATAGAAAGCTTCGACATCCTTTCGATGCTCGCTAGTGGAGGAACTTTGATGCCAATCATCCAGAGTTTTTAGATGGAAAAAAGAATGTACGATTCACGTTGAGTACAGACGGCATGAATCTGTTTATTGAAAGAAGCAGCACGCACAACACAAGGGTAGTGTTGTGACCATATACAACCTTCCCCATGGCTATATCACGAGAGAAAGTTCCTTTTACTAACCATTCTCATACAAGGCCCGAAGCAACCTGGCATCAGCACAGATGTTTTCCTTGAGCCATTGATGAAAGATATGTAGAAGCTTTGGGAAGATGGGGTTCGGATGTGGGATGAGTATAGACACGAGCACTTCACACTAAGGGCTATTACCTTTGTTACCATCAATGATTATCCCGCCCTATTTACCCTGACAGGTTAGGTAAAAGGTAAGACAACATGTGTAGTTTGCTTTGATGGTACATCATAAGTGTACCTTAAGGGATCTATGAAGACAATGTTCATGCAGCATAGGCGCTTCTTATTGAACCCACACAAATACCGCAGGATGAAGAACTTTTTTTATGGCACCAATGAGAATGATTTTACTCCAAAACCGGCTACAGGTAAAATAGTATTTGAAATGTGCGAGAATGTCAAGTTCAAACTCGGTAAGAAGTCATTAGATGGTGCTGATAATTCAAAAAGGGGAAGGAAATAGGCTGAAACTACAAATGTCACAAACATGCCATTTAAGAAGATGTCTATCTTATTTAAGTATTTGCAATACTAGTGAGAGCTGGCGGTGCACCTTGCCATTGATGGAATGCATCTTCAGAAGAATGTGTTCGATAGCACCATCAGATTCTTGGGCTTATTAGGCAAGACAAAGGATGGACTAAAATCACGTAAGGATCTGGTTGACCTTCAAATCAGGCCAAAGCTCCGCCCGCAAGAACTTTATAATGGTAAGCAATACCTTCCCCCGGCTAGCTACAACTTAACACCATATGAGAGATTGGCTATATGCAAGTGCTTGCGCGGTTTGAAAGTGCCGACCGGATTCTCATCCAGCATCTGGTCACTAGTCTCATTGAAGGACATGATGTTTGCCGGCTATAACTCTCATGATTGCCATATGATGATCACATTTTTTCTCACTATTGCGATCCAGGCTATCAAACCAGTATTCGTAAAGATGGTTGTCACACGGATGTGTTACTTCTTCTACGTGATTTCGTAGAAAGTGATCAATTGTGTCAAGTTGGCTAGGTTTCAACTATTTGTGTTGGAAACTCAGGCCTAGCTAGAGATGTGCTTCCCTCCATCCTTTTTCGATATCATGGAACATCTCATGGTCCACATGGTCAAGCAAATAACTGAACTAGAGCCTATGTACTTCCATCAGATGTGGACATACGAACGGTTCATGTCGACTCTCAATGGATACATGAGAAACAAGGCCTTTCCTGAGGGCAGCATGATCGAGAGCTAGCATACAGAAGAGAGTATTGATTGATGCATAGATTACATAAAAGATAAGTGAGCTATTGGATATCCAACTCATGCCAACCATATAACTCAAGGGGAGTTTCAACCTATAGTGACATGTGCACTAAGTAGTCAAAATATTTATGTTATTTATCAAAATATAATTTTTACAGACACTATAAAACATTTATGTTCATGTGTCAAATTTTCAAGTAATTTTTAACTCATTTAGCAATTATTTAAAATTATTTGAGACTTGGTGAAAAATTTGTGCTGGCGGACGGTAATATTGCTCGCCAGCACGGAGGACCTTCACTATAAGGCTCGGCGCGGCAAAAATTTTCCTAAGTCCCGACGTGAAATCTCAACATGTCATCAAGCTACCAAAATTTCACGCCAGAATTTCTCCACGCTACCGCTTGTCCACCGTTGGCAGCCCCCTCCCGCCCCATCTCCGAGCGCCGCTATGCCTCCCTCCGCCGGACCCACCCTTCCGCTCCCATTGAGTTGCGTCGGCCCGTCTCCTAGCACCGCTGTGCCTCCCTCCGCCGACCTAGCCTCCTCCGCTCCCACCGAGTGGTGCCGGCCCGTCTCCGAGCACCGCCGTTCCCTAACCTTTGTCGTTTTATTTTGTGTACTTAGTACACTGGCACGCCTACACTATTCCCAAAGTTAGAAAAATCTTCGTGTGATTTTTCTGCTCAAACACTACCATCGATAGTAACTATAGCAAGATCGAAGACAAACAAATCCACAACATTTGTACGGATATGGCGAGGTTTATTCTACGCGAGATTTGTTATGAGGATGGAGCATTTTTTTATAAAGATGGCGTGTTGATGGCGGACGAGTGCACAAATCTTCGTAGATGGGCGTAGTAGCTTTAATATTAGCATTGGATTTTTAATAATTTGAATTATAAATTATGTACGATGTAGTTTTTAATAATGTGAATTATTTATTATTTAAGTTTATTGTTATGTGGTTGGAGGTACATATTTTAATTTGACGGCTAAAAACTGGAGGGAAATAAAAATTATAAGTAACTCACAAAAAATATATATTGAATGGGAAAATAAATATTCCTAGTGGGTGATGTAACCACACCGCTAGCACAGAAATTATCTGTGTTGGTGGGTGGCTAGCGTCGCCCGCCAGCAGAGAGCGGTCTGTGCTGGCGAGCGAGCACCCACCATTACAGACAACATTTGTGCTGGCTCAAGGTTGCTGGTGGGTGCAATACCCACCAGTACAAACTTGTTCTAGCTGCCAGCACAAATGCTTTCTGGCGTAGTGCATTTGGACGGGTGGAGTGGTGTCGCTACTTGATGTGTGCTAAGTTAGCGAGAATCAGATTGTTTGTAATCACAACGTCTTCTAACGTCGCTTTGGTTCCCTGTTAAATGAATCGGCTGCGCCCCCCTTTTTTTTAAAAAAAAAAGAAGGCAGAAGTGATTCCTGTTGGCAAACAACATCATGTAACAACAACATGCAAGTGGGGAGCTTGGTTCTTTTAAATGCAAAGGTGAAACAAGTCGGATATGCTAAAAGATTGTGATAACTTCAAACTAACAAGGATTAAAGCAATTTTTTGTTAATGAAATTTGTTAACAGTTGAGGATTTCTGAATTTATTTTTAGGCCTAACGAAAAATGTAATACGCACCTATTTGACATTGTCGCCAAACCTTACCGTAAATGAAGTCATGTTAGGATTTGAAGAGAGGATTGCTTTCTTACTTCTCTTCGAAAATTATAAACATTACAGAGAGGCATATCTGTTCCATGAGACAACCTTACGCTATTCTAAAACATTTTTTTGCAGACCATTTCGTTAGATATTTGGTGTTTATAAATTTCTTTCTGCCATTTCGTTCTTGTTTAATTTCTAACCACTTTCAAACATGCATGGATCTCGTTTGAAATGAAAAAAAATCCCTATGGGACCCTTGGTTCTGAAAGCGCTGAGCTACTGCGCATCGTGCTAGCTAGCTGCATTTGCAACCACTCGTACTATGAACAATGAAACTGACATATTGCCAACTCCTTAGGACAGCCATGCGTTTGCGTCATAGTTGTTCCAGGACAGCTTTGTAATACTGTGGTGTACGACACAACAGTTAAGTTCACTGCCCGTGCAACCGTCCCTAGGTGTGCAGGCCTGCCATATTGTCAACTCCTTTGGAAGTCATTTTTCTATATAAGGTACCCAAAACCCTTCTGGCCTTGTTATATCCTTTTCCATGATCTATAAGAATGCAGTCCTATCGGACTCTATAGAGTTTCTGCTGCATGGGAATGAGCAGCACTGGGAAAAGGTGTTCAATTTCTTTATTAGGAACATGCAGATCCAAACCAGTTTCAAACAGAACGTTGCCTTGATTGGTTGCCCTTGTGCTCTGTTGTTCACCACGCATCGTAATTATTCACACTTTTCATCCAACACATCCAGGACGCGCTCCAGATCCTCAGTTCACCGCCGGCGAAACCGTGTACTGGCTGTCGCATATGTAGTGCCTCTCCTGTTTAGCTCTGCTTCTCATCCGGGGTGCTGGAGTGCCATTTCAAGGCTTTTCTTTCATTCGAAATCTTCATTTTTAATGTTGAAACTTTATATAATATTCTACAAACCATATCATTGGCTTCGAGTTTCCAATTGAAAAACTTTCAAACAATTATATATAGCGGCCGCGATGGCACACGCGGCACTGTCCGGGGAGCTGGAGATGGCGAGCCAGGTGCAAACGTGACGACAGGCCATTGCAAGTACCCTTGGTGCCGCTGCCACAGCCTTGGACCACGAAAGTGTGTGGTGCATGGATCTTGCCCACTCACCAAGTCAACGGCAACGAGGAGGTGACTTGGTTTGGCTTGCAGTGGAACAAGATAAACCTCCTAGGCAGGCCGCGGCGCCCTATAAAATTATAAAGAATTGCCAAAGATAGCTACTCCCAAATGACTCAGTTATGCCTATCATTACCACCCGTTACCTTTGTGTTCGCCCTCCGCCTCCAATTCCAAATCAACAAAGTCCTCGTAACATTATCCTCACTCCTTTCCTAACCATAGCAAAGGAGCCTGTGTACCGCAGCTGCCACCACAGGTGTTCGTGCTGCGGGTCCGATGTGCTCCAGCAGGATCCACTGCATGCATGCAGCTGCGTGCCCAAGGGCCGCCCCTCCACCTGACGCGCCTCTCCTCTGACCTGGTGAGCCTCCTCCCCTCCCTCGACCTCGACCCCACTGCGACACGGCCTCCTCTTCCGGCCGATCCGATGTGCCACCTCCTCCGACCCTGACTTGGCGCCTCCTCCTCCCAAGCGGATGTGTTCTCTTCTTGTACCTTATGGATGCATGGATGGATGAATATGAATGGGATCTATGGATAAATGGATTGTTAGAGGAATGAAAGGATGGATGAATGAATGATATTGATGAATATGCTATGCATGAATGGGTGTGAATGAATCATATTGATGAATATGCTATACATGAATAGATGAATGATTTTTATGAATGGATGTAACGGCGTCTCGGTTGTCTTTTGAAATCTTTAGGAGTAATTCGTTGGAGGTTGATTCTTGTGTGGATGAATGATACTAGTGAAAGATAAAATGAGGCTATTATACTTGGATGGATGGTAAAATTGTACGTAAGATGGGAACACCCACCAGATAAGCACGTAGTGATTGATTCCTACTCCTCTGTGATAAAAAAATATCTACAAACGTTAAAGAGGCACATTTGTTCCATGAGGTAACTTTACACCATGTTAAAACAGTTTTTGCAAGGCATCAAAGAGTAAAATAGTCATATTTAACGGTAAGGATTCTTGAATTTTAGACAGGCAGTGTTGATGAAAGGGGTCAGGGGTCTAACGTTTGAAGTTTAAATTTCTTTGAGCCCATTTCGTCCCTGATTCTAACTATTTTCTAACATGAGTCTTGTTAAAAGAAAAAGTTCCCTATTGGACCCCCCCTAGTTCTGGTTCAGTGTTAGGCCTGAAAGCGCTGAGCTACCGCACCACGTCCTAGCAGCATTTTCTTGCAAGCACTGGTACTAGGAATATTGGAACTAATTAAAATATCGATGCTTATCTTAAGGAGCGATGCATTAATGTGTCGGAATAAGCTAAACTCATCACTCGCGTCATGGTTGTTCCAGGACAGCTTTGTAATACTGTGTTGTACCACACACTTATTAATTTCACTGCTGGTGCAGGTCGGTCATATTTCTAACTCCTTCGCAAGTCATTTCTATATAAGGTACCGAACAACCTCAGGCCTTGCTCCCATGCAACATGTATCATGTCTTTCCTTGTTATATCCTTTAAGTGGTCTAGGAATGATGTCGTGTCGGACTCTAAAGAGTATCAGCTTGGGAATGAGAAGCACTGGGAAAATGTATTCTGGAGCGAGGCTGGCTCTATGGTCTGTGATTGGCGGCAAATCGGACGCATGGATTGCCATCGTGGATCGGCTCCTAGATCAACAGACGGGGGGACATGGACCGCCGCACCTTCCTCGTCCTGCATGTGAAGCGGCTGCTTGATCCTCAACGAGCAAACAAATTTGTGCAGGCTATCAAATTGCAAAACTGCATTGCTTGATCGGCCATGGTGGATGGGATGAAGGACTAGTTTTCATGCTGGCTAGTTCCAAGCAAGAATTGGATCTTCCATCACCATGCTTCTTATTTACAACCGTGGAGTTCAGATTTGTACAAACATGACACATTTTTAAGTGCTTTACATCAATAAATGATGATTCGGTGAAACATGATACATTTTCAAGGATTGATGTACTAGAAAGCCCTTTTGCAGGAACCATCTAACATGGCTAGCTGGGATGCTCATGCAGTTATAAAAGGAGGAGATGTACATAGGCATCTCGTCCCTCTTCCATTTGCCCCATCATCGCTTTAGTTTTCTGTCGTATGCCAATATTGAACCAGCAGCTATCATAAGAACCCAAGGGCCAAGGCAGAACGTGCCTGCTAGGAATGAGCAGCACCGGGAAGCAATCCAACTACGTTGCGGCATGAACATACTGCACGGCATGCTCTAGCAACGCCTTCATCGAGGATCCCAGTGTTATACGCAACACCGTCCGTCGCCATGACAACGGTGCGCGCCCCAGATGCAAATGTGACGATGGCTGCGATGGTCTGCGACCATGACAGCGCGGTGCATGGTGCTCGTCCACCCCACACGCCAACAGCAACAAGCTATACAAGTTGGTGATCGCGAACGCACGCTTGGCTTCTTAAATCTTAATGTGCACACACAGACACACGACTCGTTACTGCATCAGATCAAACACAGATCGCGAGAGTGTATGGTACATGGTCTGGCCAAGACAGCGCTAGAGAATGCGACGCCAGCCAGGGCGGCCGGAAACACTATGCAAGCGTGATGCACAGACATAATTCCATTTTGCTTGGTAAAAAAAGACGAGGACAGATCGTATAAGAGCACTCTGATCTGGTGCACCATGTTCCTTGTATAACTCTAAAAGTCGCCCAACACAAATAGTGATTCCTGTTGGTAAACACAGTTCTAATTCCTTCAATGGAAAAGGTGAAACAAGTCAGAGATGCTAAGCAAACGGTGAAATTTTAAATTGCACAGGACTAAAATAGCTTGGGTAACGGGATTTGTTCAAGGTTGGCAGTTTTGGAATTTACTTTTAGTTCTAGTGGAAATGGTATTTGCACCAATTTGACAATGTCGTTGATATTACTCTAAAGGAAAGAATGTTTAGACAAGAAGATATTTGTTTCATCCTCCTCTTTGAGAAAATGTTTAACAACATTAAAGAAACATTACTAGAGAAAATACCATCACCACCGGCCCGGCCCATCACTGTTGGTTTCGACGATCTGGCGGTGATAAGTTATCACCACCGGTTTTTAACATGATCGGACGTTGAAAACTACAACCGGCGGTGATAATATCCTATCAATGCCAGTTTGTATTACGAACCGTATTACCGTCGGCCCGTAATACAAACCGGCGGTGATGGGGTTCGCGGACCCGAAATTATTATGGACTCCAATTTTGACTCGCCTGGCGTCCGGAACCCACCCCCACCCCCGTGCCCAGCGCCTCCCTTATCCACTTGCCACCCCCCACCCCCACGCCTTCCTTAGCTCTCTCCCCATCTCCTCTCCTCTCTCTCCCGTCTCCCTCCCTCCTCTCCTCCCTCGCCTGTCTCCTCTACTCCCTCTACCGCCCCTCTCATCCCCTTCCGCGCGCCCCTCACCGGCAGCAGTGAGGAGCAACGGTAGCGTGAGGAGCAAGGAGCGGCAGCGCGGCGCGGCGCATGGGAACATCCTGCCTATGGGGTGAGAAGCTCGGCGGCGCAGTGCATGGGGATGCAGCGGCGATGGCAGGATGTTCAGTTTAGGTATTTTCTCTCTCTTTCGGATCTAGGGCCGGATCCAGTGCCGGTGCGGCCGGGTCCAGGACTCCAGCATGGTGCAGGCGGGGCACCGGTGGGGCCGGTGCGGCCGGATCCAGGATTTAGGTGAGGTTTCTTACTTTTTATTTTTTTTAACTCGCATCACCGCCTACCTTAATCCGACGAAACTACAACCGGTGGTGATGGGGTTTGGTGGCCGGCGGTGATGAAGCGCTAGTAGTGAAAGCCATGTCGTTTGCCTCCAGACAAATTTATGTCATCTTAAAAGCATTTTGCATGAGGAATAAAATAGTCAAATATAAGGCTATAGAAGGATTTTGGACTGAGCATGTTGATGAAAGTGTTCAGACTGCCTACAGCGCCATGCTACAATAACCCTCACCTAACTCCTCGTGAACTGTGCTTATACTACAGTAAAGAGCTTAGTTCAGGTTGCTACACGCATTTGGTTCATGCTTTCATTCTGATTGATCAGATCTCAATATCTCATCATCCGTCGAGTGGTGGCTCAGTAAACAGGAAAATTTCCTATTTTACCTTTTCAGCGTTTACCTTTGAACTGTGAATCTATTTGTAACTTGTTTTCCTCTTCTTTTTATTAAACACATGCCGTGCATGTTCTAGATGAAAAGGGTCCGGGTAATGCCCCACCCTCCAAAGCCGCACTACCCAGCTCTTCCGAAGGGCGGACACACATACACATAGCACATTGCTTACATTTTCATCCTCGCTTCGTGTAAAAGGGTTAACACGAAGGTGCTATGATTGGATTGCTTCTAAGTTGGCTCCACCCTTGCTCAACTAGCAAAGGAACACATGCGCACCTACGCTCATGGGTCACTACTGGGCCATCCAAATTTAGGCCGGATGTCACATGCACCCACCTCGAAGACCCCGACGTCCTCGTCGGTCCAACTCACCCACACTTAGCAAATGTCCAGGAACGTTCCCTCTCTAGCGTATGACTGTGTGTCCCATCCAGAGCCCACACACGCCATACGCCATATGCCCGCACATTGACCTGTACGCGCAACCGTGAGGGTCGACTCTGATATCATTTGTAACACCCCACCCTCCAAAGCCGCACTACCTAACCCTTATGAGGGGCGGGCATGCATACACATAACACCCTACTTACATTTTCGTCATCGCTTCGTATAAAAGGGTTAACCCGAATGTGCTATGGTTAGAAGATAAAGACTTATAAGTTATCTTCACTCAACTAGCAAGGTGGTACTAAATATGTGCACATGCACTCATGGTCACTACTGGCATCCAAATTTGGACCGGATGTCACAGTCCAGATTAGTCGTTAGGTGTTTAAGAAGTTTCTTTCAGCCCATTTTGTTCGTGTTTCTAGCCATTTTCTATTAAGCATCTCGTAGTGTCCTGGTTCAATGTCAGGGCTGAAAGCGCCGTCCTGCGTTCTCGGAGCAATTTTTTTTTTCAAGCACTGGTACTAGCAGTAGTAGTGGATACCAAAATACTGATGTTTCTCTCAAGGAGCGACGCATTAATAATGAGCTGGAATGAGTTAAACCCATGCATTTGTGTCATGGTTGTTCGGATAGAGCTTTGTAATACACAGTATTGTGTAGTACCACACTACACTTAAGTTCACTGCAGGCCCAGGCTGGAAGGCATATTGCACAACCAGCAACCAAATTCTCTCAGGCCATATTTCCAACTTCTTCAAAAGTCATATCTATACAAGGTACCCAACTTCCTTGACATGCTTCATATTTCTATATAATAAGCTAACCATATTCTCTCAGACCATACTTTCATATCTCCTTTGCTGTCATCAGGGAGTGCAGCAGTGTTTGTACTCTAAACAGTTCGGGCTTGTGAAGGAGAAGCACTCGAAAACACATTCTCCTGCCAGGCCGGCTCCATTGATAAACAAACACTTACAGAACCCAGACGCTAATGAGAGAGACATTAAGGGCATCCTGATGGTACATTTCATATATTTTCTTGAATTCCATCCACAGGAGTTTCTCACCTTCGCCGAAAAAATCATGAGCCTTTCCTTGGCAGACTGCTCCATGTACCATTGATGGAATTTGTACATCTTCGTGAAGAGTTTCCGTACCAATTCAGGCCTTACTAGAGGCTTGCCTACCTCAAAGAGTCATTTAGGTACAAACTTTTCTGGAGCTGGTGGTTCAACTTGCCCTAGAACTTCAGCAAGTGATATACCTGTATCTTGCATAAATCTAATGACTTGGATTTGTTGTTCTAAGAGCATTACTGCTATAGTTTGAGCATCCTTATCTGCTTGATTCCCGAGCTGGGGGACAGTACCATTGGAAGATGATGCTCCTCGCCATTTTTTCTTCTAATTAGACTTAACTAACGAACATTCATAGTTTGATAGTAAGGTCCTCTTTACTCCTTTTGACATGCCAATAAATTTTTTTAATTTCGCTAGATCTACTAGCTTTGGTCCTGGTTGGTCTTTACAACCGGGACTAAAGGGGTGCTTTAGTCCCGGTTGGTCTTTACAACCAAAACTAAAGCCCCTCCCGTCAGTGCCTCATTTTTGACTCGGGACTAAAGGCACTTTAGTCCCGGATCCAAAGTGAACCAGGACAAAAGTACCGGGATGGAAAGTCAGTTCTTGTTCCACTCTCTGCGCATTGGTTGTCCTTTGTAATATCTGTGTAGCTTCTCTAATTATTTTCTCCATAAAATTACCTCCTACACACATTCTTACATACTAGGCAGAGGGAGGGGTTAGTAAAAAATAAAATGAATCCAACATCATGTCACCAGAAATTCCCATGTTCAGGCCTTGCTCGAGTAGTCCATCTCTACTAGTGAGCCTTTGAAATTTGAAATCTCCAAGAGTTGTTCTTTGGAGTAATGTTGTTTTGTTGTGAGGATGGATGGTACTAGAGAAAGATAAAATTTGAGGTTATTATGCTTAAAAGCAAGCTAAAACTTGTACCATGTAAGATGGGAACACCAACCGTAGTGGATAATGATAAAAAAGAAGTCTATAAACATTAAAGAGGCACATTCTAGACAGGCCGTGTTGATGAAAGGGGTTGGGGTCTAACGTTTGAAGTTTAAATTTCTTTAAGCCATTTCGTCCTTGTTTCTAACAATTTTTCTAACATGGATCTTGTCAAAATGTAAAATGTCCCTATTGGACCCTAGTTCCGGTTCAGTGTTAGGGCTGAAAGCGCTGAGCTAGCGCACATCTCGTCCTAGCACTCTTTTTTTTTTTGCGAGCACTAGTACTAGGAATATTGGAACTAAAAGATTTATGCTTATCCCAAGGAGCGTTGCATTAATGGTTGGAATTAGCTTAACTCATGCGCTCGCGTCATGGTTGTTCCGGGACAGCTTTGTCATACTGTGTTGTACCATACTCGCAAAAAAACAATACTGTCTTGTACCACACGCTTAAGGCCTTCTTTAGTTGGCCAAATTGGGAGATGCAAAATTACTGTGCCAGCACTGTAGCACACTGTAGCGTTTCGTTTATATTTGTGAATTATTGTCCAAATATTGACTAATTAGGCTCAAAAGATTCGTCTCGCAAAGTACAACAAACTGTGCAATTAGTTTTTAATTTCGTCTACATTTAGTACTCCATGCATGTACCTCAAGTTTGATGTGATGGGGAATCTTCTTTTTGCATAGTGTCAAAGTTGGGAGTTGGGGAGTAACTAAACATGGCCTAAGTTCAACTCCAGGACAGCTTTGGCAGGTGCAGGCCTGCGATATTTCCAACTCCTCCGGAAGTTATTTCTATATAAGCTACACATCAACCTCCTGGCCTTGATCCCATGCTACATGTCTCATGTCTTTCCTTTTTATATCCTTTGCCGCGTGGTCTATGGAATGCAGCCGTGGTCTTTTTTTGCTTAGATATGGAATGAGCAGCACTGGGAAAATGTGTTCTGGAGCAAGGACGGCTCCATGGGCTGTGAATGACCGCACATCGGACGCAAGGATTGCCATCAAGCGTTGGGGCCTAGAAAAAATAGACGGGGCGGCTCGGTCACTCGCGCCTTCCTCGTCGTGCATGTGCAGCGGATGCTGGATACGCAACGAGGCAGCAACTTGAAAGCTCTTATTTCAGTTTTGCAACTTGATACGCAACGATGGTCAAATTTGAAAGATCCGATTTGAACTTTGCAATTTGAAAGCATGTGCACATTTGAAAGCATGCAAATTTGAAACCATAACTTTGGCCTTTGAGTTTCCAGTTTAAAAACTTTCAAACAATTATAGTGGCCAGCTATGTGAAGTGTCTTGGACAAAACAAATTTCCAAGTTTCGAGAGTGGCTGTATGTTTGCATGATCTACCATGGTTGATGGAATGAATGATTGGTTTTCTGCCCTTTTTACTTTCAACAAGGTGTTTTGTTCCATGGTAGTAGGGACACCATTGGTGTTGAACTTCTTGAGTACCTTGTTCGCTCCTTTTTTACAAGTTGCTTGATTTCTTCATTATTGGAGGAGTTGCTACTACTTGCTTGATCATCATCTTCATCTTTCGCCTCATCATCACTTGAACATGAAGCTTCACTTGAACTTAAATTTGAACTTGAGCTTGATTCTTGCTCTTGAGCTTTCTTGCTTGATATAAAAGCTTCTTGTTTATCTCCATCTTTCTTCTCTTTCTCTTCTTTGATTGATGTATCAACATCTTGACTTGAGGGAGAAATATCTTTTCCAATCTTCATGGATAGCTCATGAGCAATAATCTTGTTCAGGGCTTCGGTTGGCTTCATCTAGTTCAAGTCATAAAATAAGTGAAAATATGTGACGATGGAGGCGTACCTATCTTTGGAAAGAATATGGATGATCTTTCTTGTGACGTTCGCATCGCTTAGCTTGATCAAACCTATTGCATTTAGATCATTAACAATAATATTTAGGCATGTCATCATGTCATTAGCTAACTCATTAAGTAACATTTCAAAAGAATCAAAAGCTCCCTTGACCAAGCTATACTTTTACTCCCTAATGACTTGTGCCATTGTAAATCTCCTTGAGCATGTTTCAAATTTCGTGTGCGTTTTTAAGATCATACACTCTATTGAACAAGTCAATGCTAAGGGATTCAAAAATTGACTTCCGAATAATAACATTAAGGTGCAACTCTTTTTCATCTACCTTGGTGGGTTGTTCGGCCGAGCTAGTGGTTTCATTCGTTCAATTCTCACTCTCAAACACCTAACTCTTCCGCCTCTACAAAACATGACATGTCACTACTAGAGAACTACCTATCACCGCCAGATCAAAAAAACAACAGCACCGCTGATTTTAGGCCTCGTTGATAAAGGGTCAGCGGTGATAGTCATCGCATTCACCAATAGTGCTAGAGCTGGCAGTGATGTCCATTAAAAAAAGAAAAATGAATCCACTCACCTGTCGGCCGCCACCCGCTGCTGCACCTCCCCCTCTGCCCCCACGGGCAGTCGCCAAGCCCCGTCAATGCTGGCCGCCACCAGCCACCGCTGCACCTCATCACGATCCACTGCTGCGCCTAGACCTGTGGGTCCCTGCCAAATCATGCCGGCACGCCTTGCCTCCTTGTGCTGGCCCTGCGCCTCACCCCACACGCCACCACCACACCTCATCCCTGCCGGCTACCGCACCTAGGCCTATGGGTCGCTATCGAACCCTATCGGCCCTACTCATCCCCCCCTCTCCCCCTACCGACCGAACCTTTCTCCATATGCCTACCGCTGCCGCACCTCACACTGCTGCCGGTGAGGGGTACACGGAAGGGGCGATAGAGGGAGGGAGCTCTGGGAGAGGGAGAGAGGAGGAGACAGGAGAGGGAGAGAGTCACTAGAGGGAGATGGAAGAGGGCGAGTGGATAAGGGAAGGGGATAGAACCGGTGGATATTTATTTAGGAACCTCTTATCACCGTTGGTTGTGTGATAAACATGGGGTGAAGGTATCACCGCTGGGTTAATTCATATAATAGCATTGATACTCTTTTTCATCACCAGTTTTTGACAATCCACAGCCCTACCAGCTTTAGAACCTACGATGATAATATATCACCGCTAGTTTTAAAATGGGTGGTGACAGGGCGTTGGTGATAGCTCATTTGTGTAGTAGTGGGTGAATATGCAAATAGGAGTAGTTAGTGTACTTGTCAAAGTGTCAAGGTCTACTAAAATCACTCCTAACATCTTCGGATGTCATTTTGCTCGATGGCAATGAAGCCAAGGGTCCAAATATGAGTCATCGGATCTAATACTAACTGAAAGGACCGTGGCACCCTAAGAGGGATGTGACTTGGGTGTTCTATAAAAACTAAGCCTCCAAGCATATATAAAAACATATTCCATTATATATCTAGATGTGCGCTAGGTTTTTCTATATGTTGCTATCTCTACCGCAAAAGAGTTTTGAACCCTAGGTTCCAATTCTATGAACTACATATGGCAATTTAGGAAAGGTAAACACAAAATATAAAATATGAAAGATAAATGAGGTAGAGAATGCAAACTTGAAGCCTCTCTCAAGGGAACGCCCGCACATGTCTAAAGCTTCCCGATCATGTAACTCCGTGGATAGCCGACGGGCCTTCCCCAGACGCAAGAGGGTCTCCACCTTGCCTCTACCGGATTCTCCTTGTCGTCTTCACTTGGTAGAGCTTTGGCAAATCGCCTAGGGCATCTCCTATCTATCACAAGCACTGGCGGTCACTTCACAAACGTGGTTTGGAGGGCCTCGCTTGACTTACAAGCCATGGATTACAGCTCTTTGTGTGTGCAAGAAACGATAACAATGATGTGTGCATACCTCGCCTAACTTTAGGCTAATCTCTAAAGCAATACGCTAATAGCCTAAACTAGCACTAATCAAGACCTAAGTTTATGCTAATTGCCTTAATCTGCTTTTGAGCACTTTGGTGGAGAGAGAACTTGTGTGTATGCGAGAAGCAAGTCTATAACTTTACCAAGCTTTAACACCCTTGCAATGGCTGGGCAATGGGGTATTTATAGCTCCAAATCCAAGAACTAGCCGTTACTTCAACGGTCACTGATACTATGATCACCATATGATCCAGTGATGCACTTTCCCTAGCACGGGATCATCTTGTGATGGTGCGACCACTAGCCGTTGGAACCCGCAGACTCCTAGGCCCCTATCCATATGGTCTGGTGCCCCTTCATTGTTGGGTTTTTTTATGAAACAAGAGGGGTTACTACATTGTTTTGCCAGAGGCCCCTGAAATAAAATTTTTGTTTGCAAAGATGAAATTCACTCTGAAAAACACTATTTGATATTGTCGCTGATACTATTGTAAAGCACAGAATGTTTACAAAATTTTACCAACATTAAAGAAAGCCATCCATATCTCTTGCGTCAAGACAACTTTATTATGTCATTTTAAAAGCATTTTTGTGTGGCATCTTGCAATAAAATAGTCAAATTTAAGGCTATAGAAGGATTTTGTACGGACCGCCTACAACGCCATGGTCTTCCCAACCATGGTAACCATGTGCTAAGCGATCAAGATTCCGAGATCCTCACCCACCTCTTATTGAACTGTCCTTACAGTAAATTAAGAACTTGGTTCAGGTCACTGCACGTATTTGTTTCATGGGTTCATGCCGATTGATGAGATCTCACCAGTCGACTGGTGGCTCAGTAAACAGAAAAAATTCCGCATATCCCATCATCACAATTTTGACTCCCTAATGCTACTTGTCACCTTGAAATTAAGATCTGGAATGAGAGAAACGCTAGGGTGTTTAAAGAATAGAGTCTCCAACAACCAATCAGGTTAGACAAAGCGATCAAGATGGAGGGCCAGAAACTAGAAACAGGGTACGTAGGCTTTCCGTTGAAGGACAAGTTTTCGGGTAGGATTCACGTCATATGGTGTGCCTCTGTTTCTTCGTTTCATTCTAGTAGTCGTTGGCGAGCCACTGGTGGGGCTCATTTCGAGCCACCGGGTTTTGCCATATCTATAGCTAGCCAGCGCGATTTATTTTTTTTTTGTCAAGATGTGGTTTGTTGGCTGTTTTTCTTTTTTTTATTTTACCTTTTCAGCGTTGTATCTTTTGAACTCTGAATTTGGTTGAAACTTCAATTATCCTCTCTCTTAATTACACACTTGCAATGCAGGTTCTCGATGAAATGGGTCATGGTTAGTCGTTTGGTGTTTCTAACCATTTTCTAATATTGATCTTGTAAAAAGAAATATACTATGTAATGTCCTGCTTTAGTGTCAGGGCTGAAAGCGCTGAGCTGGAATATAATGATGCTTCTCTCAATAACCGATGCACTATGAGCTGGAATATAATGAGCTAAAGCCATGCATTCGTGTCATGGTTATTCGAGTAGAGATAAGTAATACACTAAGAGCCTCTTTGGAAGGACTCCAGCTCCGGCTCCCTCAACAGGTTCTAATCGAACCCTACCAAATGAGCGGACTACAAATGGCTCCGGCAGAGGAGCTCCGGAAATGAGAGGAGCCGTTTGTCGAGCGGGAGCCTAAAAAAGTGGCTCCAAGCAACTTCTCACCATCCCCGCATGCACAAAAACCAATTAACCCTCAAATTCACGGATATTGCAGCTAAAATGCCACTCACTAGTGAGGAAGCGAGGCAGCGTCGCGCTGAGACCGGAGCAGAGAAGGCTGGTAAGGAAGCGATGCGCCGGGGCTGGAGTGAGGCAGCGAGGGAGCGACACCTGGGCTCAGAGTGGGTGGCGCGGCCAAAGCAGGCTGGTGAGGGAGCAGGGCGTGCGGACTTGCGCGGGGAGCAGCATGCGCAGCTCGTAGCGTGGCGCCGCCGCGCCGGGTCAACGGGGAGGCCTCCAATGGTTGAGCGAATAAGCACGGGAAGAAAGGAAACGGTAAATGATAAGGCTGGTGGTAGGAAAACATGCGGTGGGAATAACAAGGAAAAAAAAGATGCGGCGAGAGAAAAAAATGCGCGGGAGAAAAGAAAAAATGAAGATAAATAAAAAATGAAACAGGTTTAATTTATAATTATATTCATTAATATATTTAATAATCTTTTCATTTTATATGAAATCATATTATGAAGGAAGAAATTCAAGACTCATTTGTACAACCACTACAACCAAGTCAAATAGATAAGAGCAAATTGGTTATTTAATATGTTCTATCTATAAATGGAAAATAGGAGAAGTCGTTCTACCAAACGATTTCAAAATAGCTTCAGTTCCACCAGAGAAGCCACTCCATCAGTGAAGCCACAGCCGAAGCTATTTTAACCGCAACCGATGTCATGCCAAATGAGCCCTAATACTGGGTTGTACCACGCACTTGACTTCAAAGCAGGTCCAGCCCGAAAGGAACATGTGCACGACCAGAAGCAAGTTAAAATTCTCTCAGGCAATATTTCCCACTCACTCAAAAAGTCATTTCTATATAACCTACCCAACTTCCTTAACTCGCTCCATCTCTATTAATAAGCTACACAGATCCTTTGCTGTCTTTAAGGAATGCAGCACTGTTTGGGACTCTACACAATTTGGCTTGGGAATGAGCAGCACTGGCACTACTACAGAACATAGTTTCAGTAACACCAAATGGCAGTGTCCTCGTCCACAGCATGTCGTGCGATTGAGCACCAAATTGCAGGCTCCGATGGCCTGAGGCGATTGCGCAAGCTACACGAGAGGGAGGGAGAGGAGAAAAAAGTAAAATTAATTAACTATTACCATGTTGGCACCAAATAACCATGGATAAGGCTGCAAACTACAGGAGAGGGAGGGAGAGGAGAAAAAGGTAAAATTAATTAACCATTGCCATGTTGGCACCAAATAACCATGGATAGGGCTGGACGCCTAGCCAGCTCGGCTCGTTAAAAAAAAGGAGCAAAAACAGTTGGCTCGGCTCGGCTCATTAGTAGCTCGAGCTAGCTCGTTAGGCTTGCGAGCTTGATGTAAATTTGAAACTAACATTCCAACATATATAAAATATTAAAACTAGTTCTAAACGTTAAAATTCACCACGCATGGAGCACTCGGCTTGCTCGGCTCAGCTTCATTGACTCGACTCGGCTTTGATAGCTCGGCTCACTTTGTTGGGCCTTTGGCCAACAGCTCGTTTGGCTCGTGAGCAGCTCGCGAGCCAGCTTGTTAACAAAACGAGCAAATTAAAAACAACTACTCAGCTCGATAAAAACTTGACCGAGCCGAGCCAAGCCGAGCCAAACTACGAACAAGCCGAGCCAGCGTCCAGCCCTAATCATGGGTGAAATAGACGCAGGATATGCGACGGAACTTATTTCCAATATATTATAATTGTGAAAGGGATTCTCCTATAACTACAAGAGAAAAAAGATCGACCACAGCTTGATGCCTGCGGTTAATGTTGGGGACTTCGGCATGTTGTGTGATGACCTATTTTATGAGCGTCCGGGGCCACGAATCAGCGCTGTAGTATCGGCGCCCATGCGCCAGAGCGGGTTATTGTCACCGGCTCCTGCTTGCAGGCAGGATGGAATGCGTCGGCGGCGGTTCCGCGCGCTAATAAAGACGATAGACAGCTAATCGCCCTGCACCGGGGATTATGGACATGCACCATGAAGAGAATGTGGAACCGGAGGAAAAGGAGATCGAACGAAGATGTGTGAGATGTGAGAGTTTTCTTGTTAGCCATACGGCTTCATTTTGTTTATTACTCATAAACGGTATCAAAACCGTAAGGTTTCTGGATGAGCACATTTGGTTAGCTCGTTGGTTATGTAACGCAAGTTCCTAGTTCGAAGTTTGCTTTTTGTGTAACTTTTGGATAATTCTCGATACATTTTTCTTAGAAAATATCCCATTCATTAATATTAAACATGCATGTCACTAGATTTATTTTATTTATATAAGGTCATTATGAAAGGAGCTATATTTTACATTGAGTCGTATCTAAGCATAGCAACTTTTGAGGCTTGTACGAGCAGCGGCGCACCTACGCGACCCTCTTCCTATTGCTTCCTAATCGTGTCCATAGCCCTAACGTCTTATCTTCTCTTTCGTCTTCAACATTTTGACTTCCATATTTCGGACTTGTTCAAATCAGCACAAACCTTCACTGCTGGAAAATCGTCTTCAGTACCGGTTCCAAAGTTCTAGAAGCATTAGACCATCCGGTACTAAAAGGCCTCCGGGGAACCCTAATTTTAGACCCGGTACTAATACTAACATTAGTACCGGGTCAAAAAGCAATCGATACTAAAGTTAAGAACGAATGCTCATATTTCTAGTAGTGCTTGCGGGCTTGTCCATCGTAGTCGGAGCAGACTCAAACTACAAATCGCCCCTTCTCCTGATCACTTTCTTGATCGGTCTACAAGAGGCACGTTGTCTCTTCTCTCATTTTTTACATCTATATGAAACTTTATGAATGAATCATCAAACAAATACATATATATGTTTCTTTGTAACACTTTAGCTGTAACATTATTTTCAATGTGTTACAGTATAGTACCATCTTTATAACACTTTAGCTGCAACATTAATTTTGTGTTACTATAATTGTTGTTTGTAACACAAATCAGGAAACTAGCACTATGTGTTACAAAGTTCAACTGTAACACATACTTTTGTGTTCCTATAAACTTTCTTTGTAACACATCGATTAATGTGTTAGAAGAGTGTGTTACAATATCTGTGTTTTGTAGCAGTGTGGGAAAAAGCCAGGCCGGCTCCGTTTGCTGTGGTGAGTGGGTCACGCGCCATCCTCATCATGCAAATGAAGCGGCAGATTGATACCCAACATTCTCCAGCGATTAACCTTGTTGGGCTAATTTCATGCTTTAGTGAAGAAGTCTGGGCTTCTATTCAAGACATACAACTTGATAAAGCTCCAGGCCCCGATGGTTTCAATTCTCTTATCCTAAAGTACAGGGTCGCATGGCCTATTCAAGACATATCCTTCATGCGTTCAATGATCTCTAGTTGATGGATGGGAGGGGTTACTATACCATGTAAAATCAATCTTTCATGACCATCCTTCGAATGAAGAGCGAGGCTCAGGAGAATGGAGATAGGTGACTATAGGCCTATAATCCTCATTCAGAACTTCTCGAAACCGGTCCCAGAGGTGTTAGCTAAATTCCTCACACCGAAACTGCAGTAGATAGTCAAACAATCAAAGTGCGTTTATTAAAGGTCGGCTCTTGAACGACAATTTCAGAGCGGTGCAAGGCTACTGCAAAAGTCCTGCGTCGCAGAAAAACCGCTACTTACTTCCCCCTCATCTGAATCATGGTTCAATAGGGACTTCTGGTTCAGGCTCACGGCTAAAAGGGTTGAGCTACCAAACATCATCCTAGCTTCATTTCTTTTTTTTTTCAAGCACCGGTACTAACTGTAATGCAACTGAAATATTGATGTATCTCTAAAGGAGCGACGCATTGATGTGTTGGGATGAGATAAACTCATGCA
Organism: Setaria italica; assembly: GCF_000263155.2. Taxonomy (NCBI): domain Eukaryota; kingdom Viridiplantae; phylum Streptophyta; class Magnoliopsida; order Poales; family Poaceae; genus Setaria; species Setaria italica. The sequence goes on from NC_028451.1 coordinate 11,855,926, forward strand.
TTCATGCCATGGTTGTGCGAGGAGAGATTTGTAATATAGTAAATTGTTATAGTACCACACATACTTAAGTTCACTGCTGGCGTAGGCCGGCCAGCTAGCACATGCTCGAAACAAGCAGTGAAATTCTCTTTTATGCCATATTTCCAACTCCTTCGAATTATGTGTTTTCTATACAAGTTACCAACTTCCGTCCCATGCTTTGATGCATATTTTGCATGTTTTATCCTGTTACATATCCTTTGTTGTGATCAAGGAGTGCAACCGCGTGGGATTCTTATTGAAGAGTTCGACTTGGGAATGAGCAGCACTGCGGAAATGTGTTCTGGAGTACGGTTATCATTATTTACAAGGTAAGACGATGCCAGGCAATGTTGTTCACCGTGATGTACAATGCAAGATGTTGAATGGATGCCAGACATGGACGGTTTGGCCTGGGGTTGGTAACGGGGGCCATGGAGGAAAGCTATTACTGGGCTGGGGTTGGCAATGCGAATTGCAGTATTATTATGAAGTTTTGTAGCTCCATGACTCTTATCTAAAAACTGCTTTACCATCATGGGTTGATTGCTGTGTGACCGACATGTCTTTATTCTACATTTTTTCTGCTGCCATGGCGTTATGAAAAGGATCATGATTCATGGCTACGGCAATCTGTGATCTGCACCTGTCCATGCCAAAAGCGATTATAGGATGGCACAGGGCTGATGTGTGGTATGATTGGTCAATTAGTTTTAATAATTTTCTATCGCGTTCAGTCCACAGTCCTGTGGAAGGTGAGTTCTGTCACGATTTTGGGCATTGATTAAGTTGTCCCAATCTTTTGGCTCAAGGCTTCAAATGGCACTGATTGTTTTTCCTACAAACTTCCTAGCATACGATAGAGAGCAATGTTCCGAGATTCAAGGGTATTGTACCGTGAAGGTAAACACGTCGAAATTGTGACTGTATATTTGCATGATGTGCTATGGTGGCTGGAATGAAGGACTGGTTTTCTGTTCTTTTACTTCCAAGGTGCATTAATTTCTTCCTTGAACCAATCATGTTGGTTACTAGGTTTTAAGCTAGAATTGGATCATCCATCACCATGCATCTCTTTTACTTCATCCGGGAGCTCCAGCGGAATTGAGATTTTTACAAACATAACATTTTCACGCGGTTTACATCAATACATGATAGTAATTCAGTAAAACTAGTGACAATTATATTGATGTCCTCATCTCAGCAATGTAAATTTGGAATTTGAGTAGATGGATTGGTTCCCTTGTATGTATACACGCTTAATTTGACATGCTGGATACAAATAGCATTGATTACCCTTTATTCACAAAAGATTGGATGATAGAATTGCATGTAATTATTAGAAATTAGTTGAGGTGGATTTACCAAAAATTTACAGTTCCCATCTAACATGTCTCCACCTCTTGGTCAGGGACGGTCACTGTAATCAAAAGGTTATATAGGCTCCATGGTCACTTTAGGTTTCTGTGCTATGCCATTGAACCCACAGCTATCATATATGTCCCCAAGGCAAACGTGCATGTTAGGAATGAGCGGCAGAGGGAAGCAATCCATCCACGTTGCGCGCATGGTCACGGCGGCATCACATCGCCCACATGCTAAGAGACGCAATCCAGCCACAGACGTCGGGACGCCATTGACGATCCAAATGGCACACGCGTCACGGTCCGGCACGCTCCGTGTGGCTGCCAATGCCTAAGACCACGGCAGCGCAGTGCATGGATCAGGCCCACCCCGCATGTCAACAGTAAAGAGAGCTGGTGATCAAGAAGGCTTGGCTCGGCCAGCAGTGGAACTCGATAAACCTCCTAGGCAGGCTGCACCCCACCTGTAAAACGCATGAAAGTGGGGGAGATGAAATTCGAAATGAAAAGGTAGGTTTCTCTATAAAGGAAATGATGCAAGTAGGACTAAAAGAAAATTTTGTCGCAAATAATGTGTTAGAAGTTGGGGATTTGGAAATTTTTTAAGCCTAATGAAAATCAGAATATGAACAACTTTTGACATTGTTGCCAATGCTTACCATAAAAGCACTAGTACATAAATCATTTTCCTTGACACTAGCCTTTTATTTCTACCGATGGAAATCCTAATCAACAGCCACTAGAAATATGAGTCAGACATTGTCGCTAAGAATGGCCGCTAGAAATGCATTTTTGGTGTCGGTTTTCGAGGAATGGCCAATAGAAATGGGGGGGTATTTCCCAGTGGTCCTCCTAAGGACCGCTAGTAATGGAGGCATAGTCCACTCTCTCCATAGAGTCAATTACAGGTTTAATAAGTTAAAAATATTCATTTAGCAAGTTCTAGCTTACTGGTGTATCTTTGTTCCTGCGATCAAAAATTTTTGGTTACTTGCTTTAATTTTATATCCCACTGACATACGACATTCAACCCAATAAAAAATACATGCACATCTGGACTTTGAATCGAACCCATGACTAATCCACTAAACTAGCCACACCTGTGAATATCACTTGTCAACAGTACTTTATAACCATAATAAATATTTAAACCCTTGCCCCCTTCTGTATAACATCCTTAAAAAAGTTTCATCTACAAAATCAAGTGAGGTTATGTTCGCTTTGTTGTCTATTTTATAGAACATATTTATAGTTAATCCTTGCTCCCTAGCAAGATTCATAGTGAATAATAGATTGCTCATGAACATACTTTAATAATAGTTTTTGAGCAATAATATGCATTTTATAAGTTTAAATGTATTTTTGTCTATTTATTGCAATCACTTCTCATTTGAACTACATGTGTTTTAGAAATGATCTTTTTATATAAAAAAAGCATACATGTGATTATATTCATATATTTCAATACCACGAGAAAATTTGGAAGAGAAATTCAAATGTTCGTATACTTTGCACTCTAGTTTTCTTAGTGACTCTAGAGTTCACAAAATTTAATAATATCCAAATTTCTTAGAAAATTATGAAATTTAGCTGGTGAACCAAATAAATCAATATAGCATCCACAAAAAATTTCATCTACAAAATTGAATGTCCATTTCAATTCACATGTTTACAGCCATGTCTCTGCCTGATAACAATATTCAAGGGGATTGATAGATAACTTTATTTTTCATGAAACTGTAATGATCTAGTATGTTTTTTCAGAAAAGTAATGTAATCATAATATTAATAAATAACATATCTGTTTAGATAATTTCAATGTATTTTTCACAATACAGCCCAATTTATATAAAAGAGATAAAAACATAAAGTTCTACTGGCTTGGGCTGATATTTCTCTAATTTTTTTACTGGCCAGGTCGGAACGATCGACTGCCAATGATAGTGGTGATCATGGATCCGATAGCTGTCAATGCGTGCAGGTGGAATAAAAGTGGCCTTGGTCAGCACCCCAGAACCATAATCTCTCATTTGCCCCACCCTTCCGTTCACTCAGCAGCAGCAGCAAGAAATAGAGAGCAAGCTGATGGAAAGAGAAGCCAAGAGAACGGGAGGCACCATCGAGGCCCCCTCGCTGGAGCTCCATCAAGTGGAACACGATCGACGGTGCCCTCTGCGAGCTGGTGGCACAAACAGGCGTCCCCTCCGTGATGGCAAGCACGACCGCTGGTTCACATGAGCATTCTTGCGGTGGCGGCAACGAGCACGGCTGCGAACTCCTCGATTGTGATAGTTCATTATATTCTTATGGAGTTCTAAACTGCTGACTTTGTTTGTTTGGAAACAAAAGAGACCCCAGGGATGAGGTCATTCCTAGTCCTTAGAACGCTAGCACCCACAATATCACACCATATTCTCCTTGGTGACACCCCCACAATTGGACCCTTTGAAAGAATCTTCCAGGGTTTTATATCACATCTTACCTATTTTCAAACATGGAAAAGGTGTGAGTACTTCTGAAATGGTGTAAAAGAAAAGCTTAGTAAGAGAGTCTTAAGCTGTGTACGTTTTGGAAAGAGGCAAGTCACGGTGTAGAAAGATTGATTTGTTGGTGGTTGGACCTGCCTCAGCTGCATATGTACCGGTTTCTTATTTTGTCACACAGCCACACAAGCAAAAAGTGTATGATCTTTTGGTATTTATTTATTATGCGAGTCCTTGGTTCACACCACTCTAGGTGAACCTAGGAGTCTACCTTACGTAGTTGGCAGCGAAAACACGGATGGCCAGGATCAGAGCAGGGCATAGCGCCTAGGTACGGTAAATCACTAGCAAAAGTAGGAGGACTTGGATTCTTAAAGGGTGTGTGTGTGTGTGTGTGTCTACGCACGATGTGTGATTTCTTAATTATCTTGTTGGTTGTTAGGTGACTACTAGGATCTCTGGAGCATTACTGGGTACATCCCTGCAGGGTCAAAACTATTTGAATAGCCGTGTTCAGAGGTCAAGGACTCATCTTGTCAAAGCCCTCAAGGAGTAGTTTTTGAACCCTTGAAAAGGTGTGAATTTCTGGGATGAGATTGCTATCCGTGGAGGTGGAATGAAGTTCGTAAAATTAGCATTGGGGAATGGCTCCAGGAAACCAATCTATATTCTAAAACCTCCTTTAAAAGGCAAACCGCTTAAATCCCTTTTGCATAGAGATCGAATTACTATAGGCTTAAGGACCATCACTACATTATTATCAAACCAATCTATATTTTAAAACCTCCTTTAAAAGGCAATCCGCTTAAATTACTTTTGCATCGAGAGTTGCTATAGGTTTAAGGGCTAAGACCCTAAACTCTTCTCTTGCTACTCTACCCATATACACTTCATTGCTCTTTGTAGGATTAGGATTTGCTGAGCATCTCCCATGCTTGCTCTTCATATATTCGTCGTTACAACTGAAGACCGGCCGAAGCAGCCAAATAAGGTGTTATGGTCATATTCTGCGCTTAAGGTTGCCTATGGCACATGGGCCTACTCCGCTGCTGCTTGTCGATCCTCCCGTGGGGCTCGATAAAACTCTATTGGACCCTTAATTATATGGTATATATTTAGCTCGAAGTACTATATTTAATATCATTTTGTGATAAATGTGTATATCAGCTATAAGCTATTAATCCAGGACTGATGATACATGGCTTTAAGGGAACATCGAGAGCCGGACCCACCAACAGAGATGTACTAGTAAGCCCATTGAAGTTTCTATGCAACATGGCTAGCTGGGAAGCTCATGCAGTTAAAAAGAGGATCTACATAGAAGCATCTCGTCTCTCTTTAGCTTTCCTGTCGTCGTATGCCATTGAACCCACAGCAATCATATACATGCACCCAGCCCAAGGCAAACGTGCCTTCTAGGAATGAGCAGCACCGGGAAGAAGCAATCCAACTAGTACTTTGCAGCATGGCTTGGCGCGCACGAACAAACTGCACGACACGCTCCAGGAACGCCGTCGAGTATCCTAGCGGCATACGCAACGCCGTCCGCCGCGATGGCAACGGTGCCCCAGGTGCAAACGCCACGATGGGCCAGTTCCAGAACGCGACGATGGGCCATTTCAACAACTCACATGGCTAATGGCTGCGATCATACATTGCTGTCGAGGTCAGAGGGTTGTAGTACATTATGGAAATTTTCTTATCGGACACTTCGTCACAACAGTGAAAATTAATATCTGCAATATTAGAAATCACTGTCTACAACACTAAAAAGACATGTATAAAAATAACTCTTCCGATTCATGGATAGAAAATTCCCGTCGCAACATGACACCATGTTTCATGCAACATCCACGGAAAGTGACATCACGTAGAAATAAAGTTTGCTACATCAAGAATTACCTTTTGCATAATTTAAAAAATATAGTCGTAACATTTTAAAATATTGTTACAACATTCTAAAAGTTTTATTTTCCAAAAAATCAGTAAAATAAATAGAATTAGTTAATTAGACTAGAAAGGTGCAACATGAAAAATCAACTATTGAAACATCTAAAATAATATTTTGCAACATTCCAAATAGTTGTTGAAACATTACCTCACATGTCTAAAATCCCGAAAATAACTCTACAAATTACATGTCAAAATACAACTTCTATATTAGATTACATAGCCAAAATTGGCCTGGCTGCCCTAGGAAATTGGTGTGACCGATAAAATCGGGTCCAGATCCTGCCAAAGTCATACTCTCTCATTAGAATTTTAAATTGGACGTTCTATATATGTATATATATTTTGATCCTCTCGACCAGAGCTACGTAATGGTGAGGTCCAATTTGCATTTTGACAATGTTATCCAAACCGGTAAGACAAGTTTTGGTAACCTGGTAACGCTGGTTTACCCATTCGTGCAAATTTTGGTTGTCAACAAGAGATTTATCTTGATAATAATTACTGAAATAGTTTAAGGGAGTAAACTTTTTATTAACTTCATTTTCTGCTGATGAAGTAATTTACTCTAGAAACGAACTTGAAAAATGTGTGGTAGGAACTTTCATGTGTTATTATTGAAAAAAAATATTGTAAAAGTATACGACGAATAGCTTAATTAGCTTCACTTGGGAAGCACCCTTCCAGTTGATGCATGTTTATGGCAGGCCGTTCTATTATCCACCGTTCATCTATATATAATTGAACTTCCATAGCATCTCGTTTGAGTTGGTTGTGCTACAATTTGACAGCATTCACTCAAACTTCTACTATAAATGGAGACCGTCAGTAGTGTACTAGTGCTAGTACCCAGTTCCCTGAATGGTATGTGTAGTGTCCTCATGTATATGGCAATGTTTTTTCTTGATGTCACTATAGATGGTGTGGAAGGCATTGGGAGTATGAGGTACACTAATTTGATCTGAACTGTTCAGTGTTCATATTATCTTTACCTTCTGGCACAAAATACTAGTTCACGCACTATCCAAGATGCATATTCATTGTTCATGTTTCTTGAACAACATGGCTCAAGTAGACTTCCAATATGATCCAGTTCGAATGTTTATACTGACACTCACGTGGCACCATATGATCATGTTTACAGCCTCCGAGAAATGCATGACTGGGTTGAGGAATATGTGGATCAAGCAACATGATCGTGGCAACCAGTATTCAGAATTCTGAGTTGATAAAAGTATTTGTGACGACCTTCAAAGCTGCTGCTCCTACTTCAGGCTTCTGTTCTAGAACACAGAATTGTGGCTGTAGTAACAAAAGAAATGACAGCAACAATAATGTTCGATGGCACTGCATTTTCATGGAAGTAACTCTCTCAATCTTTTTTATTCAAAATGTCAGTTCAAGTATGTTTTTTGCAAAATCAATTATTCGTAAAGGTGTATATTTAATTCTAGCGATTCGCATGGGGAACCTCATGAGTATTGCTCGCGACCTAGTAGAAGAGCTTGCCACAAATTCGATGGCCCAACTAGGGCGGCCCAACCACCCACAATGCAAAGTTCTGGATTGCTAGAAATCCAAACACGACTTCACAACTAACTCTTTTTGCAGATTTCTATGTTTCATTCACTTATGAAATTCACTCTGTGCCAAACTATTTCGTTGTACTTGAGTTCAGAAGCGTTAGGCATTACTTATTTATTATTAACTACACAAATATCAAACATATATCTTATCTGAGTGATTACGTATGTTACGCATTAGTTATTTATTATTACGAAATTTGCATTTCAACCAGCTAATGTTTTTCATTTACTTAGTCAAATTTGCGGCCGCAAGATTATGTTTTCTGATTCGCACTTCAGGGTTTTTTTTCCTTTTTTCTCTATTTATGTTGTTGTGGGCTGAATTATATATGTGTTGCTCTTTTTACTCCACTTTGGACTAGTAGTCTTTGCACGTTATGCTAGCTACTGATCCATTAGTGGCCCAATGGAGCACGGGAGGCAAAGTGAAGCAACCATCTAATTGAGGCCTACAAACATTGTTGCTACTCAAATGATTGTTAAGTTTCCTTTGGGCCGTAGGAGAAACATTAGGGACGGCATTTATATTGGATGTGGGTAGAATTAAGTTTGGATAGTACTTTTTACCATATTTTAACTCAAATATAAATATGAATCTAGATATTCTTTAATATGAATATTAATCCAAATATTCTCGAATACAAATACAAAATGGATAGATCGAATTCGGATTCTTTATTCGGATACTTACTCGATTTCAAAAAAAAGCTTCTATCCATTTGTGTTTATTGATGGTCTTATAACAACAAAATGATTATACATATAGGAATTAAAGTGTGAGTATATAATACAAGTAGAAAAATAGCTTGTCGAACATATTTATCTATAAACACTTTAATATTAGATATATATGAAAATCAATAAAGCTATAATTAAATAAGTATTTTGGTAGAATTTAAAATTTATCAAGCAATAAAAAAAGGTATTATAATGTCATCCATAAGTAGATGAACTAAACTATTAAAAATAATATGATTATCCATATTGGAATCAAAGTAGTTAGTTATATTAAAACTAATTAACTTAATCTTTACATGTTGTTATTAATATTAAGAATCATATCATTGCTCATTAGCCATAATAACTTTCAAATAGCTTCAAGAATACTATTAGTAATATTAAAAATAATATCATTAGTTTCAACAATGTACTATCGTTGGTAGTATCAAAATTAATATTATTAGTCTTTAGTCGTAGAGGCATCTTCTGAATAGTTTCAATGATGTGCTATCAATAATAATATTAAAATTATTCTAGTGATTCTGTCAAGAAATCGAAACGTTTCTTGCAGCCAAACAGAGCCTTAGTGCCATATTAGAATCCAATACGAATACATATACCATATTCACATTTTAAAAGATACAGATATTGGATAATTCAGATATCTACATTTATATTTCCATCCCTAAAAGACATCTTTGATGCCATTAAAAATGCAAACTTAAAGAATCTAATTGGTATAACATCTGGGCATAAAACTGTTGACGCTAAAAAATCGAACAATGCCTCCGGCTCCTGCGTCGGATACACGACCCGGGAGAATCTGCTTAGCTCCTATTCGGGTTGTCACCCTGGTGCGGTTCGCACGGCGTGCCAGTCAATCTAACTGGCTGATTGACAAGGAAAGAGAAATATCAAATTCTAGGGGTTCGATCGGCTAAAGTTCCGATCTATTTCAAAGGATGTATCAGTGAATCGGCTGAATTAATGTAAAGATGACTGGCTATGAAACAGCCGATGACCACGTAGCAGTTGTAAAAGAAACTACTACAGTAACTTGAACAATGACACTTGGAACAGATCTAATCGGTTGTATGATGATAAACAAAATATTGATATAGCCGACAGTTCGTGTCTGAAGCTGGATAACTGGTGATAAAAACTAAAATAACATGTAAAACCTATAATTCTAGTAAATATCGATAACTGGTGAATAAATCTAACGAAACAACAGCGATGCGCCCGAAGTTAAAGCTTAGATATTACTCAATACGCGGAACTTACAAATTGGCCAGAGGTCGTGTTGGTGCAGCCCTACCAACTCGCACGAACTCGTGAAAAAAAAGGAATTTGGCGAAGTCGCCGACTTGAAAGTAAAGTTACGTGAAAAAGTAGATCTGTATTGATGATTGTTGTGTTGTTTTACAAGCCTTGCGAGGCACCTATTTATACCCTGCTACAACTGATTTCCTAACCGATCATGATTTTATCTCTAATTCAAAATAATAAATACACACGGATACAGCATGCATCAGAGTCGGACACTATTCAACTTTTCTACGGACCAATCCTCGTCTTCATCTGGTCAACGTCTTGACCCATTTTAGGCCCACATCGGCCAAGCTGCTCCGGCTCCAAATCAGCCAGTCTCCATCGACTCCCTCAGCTAATCGGCCGAAATACTGTAGCTCTATCGGCCAATTCCCCCAGCCGTAGCTTCTTGCTTATCCGTATCGGCCACTTTCTTCTCCTTGACGTCGACCTTAACACGTGTCAAAAACCGGCGTCAACAAAAACATGTTCACTAGAGTACCAAATAATGTCCTCCCCTTGTTCCTAAAAGAAAATCACTCTAGGAAAACTGATATAAATTAGTAAAAGTGTGTAATGACTTTACTTGTCCTTTTATATTAGTCATATTTACCACTAATTAACTTATACGTGCATATGCACAGTGGGAGTAACAATAGCAAGAGTTATGGGATAAATTTTGAATCATAGATTGACTTTATTTTCTAGACGGGAGAAGTTTGTCATACAATAGTTTAATTTTAGTTTGTGTTTATGTAGTACCAAATAATTTGATTTTTTAATATGGGCATAGCCATATAATATAAAATTTTTATATGAGTTCTTATGTAACATATTAAAGTTTTAGATGTTTCGTAATTGTATTAGTTAATTTGGCCAAAATGTAGGCCGATGGCAACATGTCAGCAATACTCTCTCTAGCCCTAGACGAAGGACATTCAGAAAACTCAGACAAATTATTAAAAGTACTTATTTATCATATTTAGGCTAATTGACAGTCGTTGCAAATTATAATTTAATAGAGTAACAATGACAAAAAAATTGGGATAAATTTTGGATCACATAATAACTTTATTTTAGGAACGGAGGGAATTCTCCTATGTTCCATATGGTTAATACTTTAATAGATTTAAGGTACTACCTCCTTTCTTAAATATATGATACCATTGATTTTTTTCGTTCATTTGACTATTCATTTATATATAAATATTTGTGCTAATAGATAAATCTCTAAATTAAATTCAAAGTAATTTAAGGAAAGACAGGTACTCATTTTATTTTACTTAACTAATTTACTAAATAGATATTGTTGTCAAAAATTAAGAAAAAAAGTTAACGGCGTCATAAATTTTGAAAAAGGAGAGAATATGTTTTCAGATAACACGCATGCTTAATTTCTAATCTTAAATCCATTGATTGGCTGAAAAAGATACGAAATATAAAAATAGCCGAATACATCACCATGTAGATCGAGACCGGAATATTTGGTTTTCCACCGTCTAAAAAAGACTTATAATAAACAACGGCTATAATATCTCTCATGAGTCATGATTGTATACTAGATAGACCCCATCGTGATATACAAATTAAAAATAGCCGTATACATCAATGGTGAGACCGGAACATTTTGTTTTCCACCGTGGAAAAGAAAGTTGTACAAGTACCCCAACAGCCGCTATATCTGTCATGAGTCATGACTTTATACTAGACCCCACCATGATAACCTTGAGCAGCAAAATATTCACAGGATCAAGGATCAACAGCAACAGCATGCATACCACAAATCTTGTGGCAGAGTTGCACTGGCACCAAGAACCGAATCCATCCCACGGATAAGATATGCCATGTGGCGGGCGGCCAGTGGGTGGAATCGACGGGGGGCGACCGCCGCGCCGGCTGGGGATAATCCGCGCCCATGCAATTTGAGGCCATTACACCTCACCCTCTCATCACTCTCTCTCCATCCGACGCCGAGGTCGCGACACACCTGAGCAGGGAGCGCGTGCCAGTGCCACCACCCATGGCGAGCACCAACATGGCCTCGGCCACCTCGCGGTTCATGCTGGCTGCCGGCGTGCCCGCCACCGGCATCAGCGGCAACGGCAGCGGCCGCGTCAGCTTCGCGCCGGTACCAAACAGGCTGGGCAGGAGGCTCGTGGTGCGGGCCGAGGAGGAGGCCGCGGCACCGGCCGAGCCCGCGGCGGAAGGGGAGGGCGCCGTGGCCACCAAGACCAAGGCCGAGAAGCCGCCGCCGATCGGGCCCAAGAGGGGCGCCAAGGTTAATCATATTAGTACCATCATCCGTGTGCTCAACTGCTGGTGATGCAATCCATTGCTTAATCTCACTCACTCTCCAATTCTTGTGCTGATCGCCAGGTGAAGATCCTGAGGAGGGAGTCCTACTGGTACAACGGGATTGGCAACGTCGTCACAGTTGATCAGGTTACTATTCTTACACCTCCCGAATCAAAGGCCCCCCAGTAGACTACAAGCTAAGAGTGTCATCGGAAATTCTATAGCATAGGGACTAAACTCATTACACTCCTAGAATAACTCTGTTTCAGCTGTTCAATTCTTGTAGCAATGAACCCAGAAAAGGCGATAAAATTGAGCATTTGATTCGTTTGTGCAGGACCCCAACACCCGCTACCCGGTGGTTGTGCGGTTCAACAAGGTGAACTACGCCGGCGTGTCCACCAACAACTACGCCCTGGACGAGATCCAGGAGGTGAAATGAGAGAGGCTGGCTCAAGGGCCTCCGTGCTCCCCTGTGGTTGGTAGTTGCGAAATGAGGGATGTGAAGCTGCTGTGGTAGCGTCACAACATCTTGTGTGTGATAGCTTAATCTCTGTAATCATTATGTAATTGCTTTGCTGCTTGCTTCACCGTGGACTAAATAATCTCCTGCCCTTAAATTGTTGTATTCTTTTCTTGTCATTTTGTACATGCTCATAAACCTCTTCCCTATAGCACCGTTTGCACGATGCTGGAAACTCAATTCATAGTAGCTGTAAGGGTTCGTACACCATCTCAGGCTTTGGCTTTGGTAGAGCTTGGTGACCAGCGTTCAGTATTAAAGACCATGGTACAAATTGAGCGATATTACAACACCACCAAATTACTCCTCCAGTTTTTACATCTGCTAGTTTCAGCTTTCACATAGCAATAAAAAAAAATATAGCAACCTACTCTAAGATGTGTGTGACAGCATTAATTACTGCCTTCTGGAACAGGTCAAGCCCGAGACTTGAAAATTTTCAAATGCTGCCAAACCACTAACATTGAGTTTGAGGTAGTTCAGAGTGTTCTTCACAAGTTCCTGTTACACCTGCCAGAATGTTCAGACTCTGAAGACCCTGCCCCTCATGGATGTCTCTCTTCAAAAGTAGGCATAAACAAAGATCCGCCACTCATCCGAATCAAAACTGCTATCAAAACTGAAAGCTTCACACATGCGCACTGATCCATTGGTAACGTTATCCAGACTAAAGTTAGGGACTTCATACCAGAAATTAGCAATCGTCGCTATACCCGAGGCCCATAGACAGCCTACAAGTCATTGCCTGGTCAAATCATGTATCATCCTTGCTGGAATGCTTAGTCGCAATATAGTCTAATCACGGAGTCAGCACCAGCAGTGAACAACCAAGGCTGTTTTGGATGGAACTTGCAGTCTAAAACCCCTGCAAACCCAGAAAAGTGGTCAAATATTGCCTTTGAGATATCTGGAGAGCAACATAGCGAACCTGTATCAATGTATAAATCAGAACCTAACAAAATATCTCTATTCCACAAAAATTTAGTAAGTTCACGGTTTGTCATGCCGTGCATGTCGTCTTTGCACTCAGAGTGATGCACCCTCCCCCCTACCCACAAGAAAACTAATGGCGCTCGATCCAATTGACAAAGATTAGTAACAGATGCAACTATTTTAATCTAACAAGAATTACAACTATATTAATTCTACAAGTTTCCCTACAAAACAGAACCATATGTAATGCAGTAGCCTCATAGCTGGGTTTAAGACCAGTATCTGAACTGCAGCAATGAAGACGAGAAAAAATCTACGCATGTGAACAAAAATCTAGATGAAAAGATTGAAAATTATTGAACCAATGGCATGCATACCTCTTCCATCTGAACTAGAATGGCCACGAAGAATTTCCAATGGTACAATAAGTGGGTTCTGGTTAAGATCAGAATAGACCATTCCATGACATACATAGGCAGTACAGTCCTCGGAGGATGAGGCAAAAAGAGGGTACTTTCTGTGAAAAGTAACACTCGTAATATCCTTCGAGTGGGTCCTGAAAATTAGCAAATAAGTTACCGGAATTTCTAAATGAAAAAAGCAGCAACAGCATCAAAGACAAGATTGCCAAATAGAACTGTGGAAATTTTACATCAAAAGAGATTACTTTGACCTTCACGATGCAGTGGACAAATAAAAGATGTTGATTGACAATTGTAAGAGTGCAAGCAGTAACCACACCATCCAGGCAGCAAAACACCATGTTTTACCAACATTGCAACAGATTTATCAATATATTTGGACAGAGGAAATTAGGATCACCACACATCCACATGGGCAATCTACACTTATTTAAAGGACGTGGAACACATGAAAATCAGCTTATAAGATGCATCTCAATATTCATTTCCATTATTTTTCCAGGAAAATGGAATTCCAGCATCCATACCCATAGGAAGGTTCATATACCATGCAAAGAATTTAAGAGTGCCTATATTGGTAACCTTGGCTGCATATAGAGATCTTGAAAAATTACATCTTTTTCTTTCAAAGAAAGGGGATTAAAAAGAGAAGAATCATACTTTAGAGTCTTGTATGGTCGTGTAGATAGGTCAGTATCAAACCAGCATAGTTTGCCATCTTTGCTTCCCACAATAACATTATCACCTACAAAAAAGAAATGTGAAGTAATCACAATACTTATAGAGTCAAATTAATATTAACCTACCAACAGGTACAATCAGTTCGAAGCAAGTCCTTGGAAAAAATTCAAAATTCAAAAAAATTACTATCAAGCTGACTTGTGACCTACCACCAGGATGGATCGAGATAGAGGAAATCTCACGAAGACCTGACTCCAGTTTCTTTACCAACTGTGCCTTTTGGAGATCATAAACCTGAATGAACTTCTTAGTAGCAACAAAGAACATCTTCTCACTTGGATGGAATGTTGCCGCAACAGGAAGGCCTGGCAGTTTACGGAAAGGATGGTGCGAGTGCTTTTTCGAGAGCTGATGCAACAATACAGCTTTTGTATTGCGTACAAAGGAATTAAGGTGTACAACTGGATGGGTAAATTAAAGGTGCCATATCATTGGCCCACAACATTCAATGTGACCATGCATGTGAACATAACTAAAAGTACATAGAGAGGGGCCACACTTAGAAAGAAAAATAAAACCAGAACATATGGAAATAAAACAAAATCAATAAACATGATTCATAAAGGATATCACTAGGCACAACTGTGGTAAAGTAATCTCCCTTAAAATGCCAGTCCACATTTGACACAGCCTAAACAAGAAATAGATTCATAAGCAAGCAAAACAAGATATTAAGTTCAAAGGGAAACGAAATTTAAGTAAAAATCTGGTACGAGACCTTATGATGAATCAAGGTGATTCCATCCAGTTTTTCATGCTTCATCCACCTCACAGCTGGTTTCTTACCATCTGCAATATAATAATATAATAGTGTTTCAGAAGACGGAAAAAGGCTATACAAAGGAACCATTGATTGTCTAACAATTCAACGCACCAGTATCATCTTGAGGAACCATTTCGCCAATTTGCAGGAGCTCTTTTGCCCTAATTTGCACTTCTTCACTCCCCACCCCAGCATTAATAAGTAGCAGGTCATGTTCTCTGCGCCAAATAAAATGAGTGACAAGAATAATTAAAGCTTACAGATAGGAAATATGCTAGAATATCAAAATGCTTACACAATAGCAGCAAGAATAGGCCTGTCAGGTGCAGGATTCCAGGCAATATGACAGACATCACCTCCGACATTCCAAACTTTAAGACAGCGACCAGTTTCAACCTCCCAAACACGAATTGTACCATCGGAAGAACCTTCAGAAAAGGAGTAATTGTCACTTGACGTTGGCACACTCAGGTTTATGAAATGATCTTCTAAAGCAGAGAAACAGGCCCGCGGCAATTAACCCTATATGCCACAGCTTACCCAATATTCCATGTGTACCCAAGCACAGCCCTCGATTTTAGGGGCATCTTAGCAATTGTAGTCATTTTTCAAAAGCAGCTTTGATTTACTAGTTTTTGCATATCATACTAATAAAATTTATCCCCCATATAAGAACTATCTGACTTGATTAAGAACACAGGTTTTGTTTAGTAGTTAGATTATGAGAAGTTTCACATCCATTCCCATGTGAATTCAGTAACAGATGATCTCCACTCCTTTCTATATAAAAGATAAATTAGATCTAGATTTCCCTCCCAACCAAGCTGACCTAAATTCTGAACTTTTTTTTATGTTACAATGAGGAAACAACTATAAAACTATTACTTTTGCGAAAGAAATAGTGAGATGTAGCTAGTGCTGCTATTTTTAAGTGACGAATTGAAATATGGAAGAAAAAAATACTATGCAGCGCATTAGCTAATATCAACTCAATTGAGTATCAGACCATTATGTGCATGTATAATCAGATAAATACAGAAAACAACATTATAAAAAAATATAGAAAAATATCAACAGTACATACCAGATGCAAGCCACTGCCCAGTCATTTCAACTGAAACTGATTTCACAGGACCCTCATGGCCCTTGAACTCAAGGTAACAAGTTTTTGGGTATGGCCTCAAATCCTTTTTACTTGGTAACTTGGGCTTGAGTGACTCAGGATCAATATTTATCTATGGAGTTGTCAAATAATTGGCCCAAATTAGAGACAAATAGTGTCTTTCAAAGAAATAGGTGGTATGAAAATAACATATGAGGCTCTACTTACACGCTTTTTGCGGGTTCTAGGGCATAGATACAGATCTAGACATCGATCAAAACCTTCCCTCAGTGCCTTCTCATATGCAGGTACACTTCGAAGGGACTCAAATCTGGTGAAGTACACAACTTAAATGTCAAAATAATTTAGACAATACAAGACAATGGACAAGGAAAAGGAACAATGTCAAATATAATACCGTTTTGGAATAAACTTTGGACGATCCTCCTCATACATAAGCTGGTATGAATCTATTTCCTCTTGCGTGGGAATGTATTCAACAGAAGGATTATATGACTCTTCATGACCTGAATACACCATGAAGAATGAATAGAAATTTAAAAACATATACAAACACTCAGTGAAAATATGTTCTAACAATTTATGAATGATTATTATAGAAGTGACTAATTCTGAAAAAGGGTATGACAAAATACCTGGTAAATTAGGTTTAGGAGCTGGAATGTAGCTCAAGCCTTGCCGCTTATTATCTGCTGTATCAGTTTCATCTCCCCACAATAGATATAAGTTAGTTTCCTCCTTTGGCTTATCAAACTTTATCCATCCATTACGAATGGCTCTTACAAGTTTAACAACCTGCCACCAGAACACATGAGCTCAAATTTCTGAGGGAAGGTGCAAATGACTTCAGATGCAATACACAGTTCAAGAGAGAATATCCAAAATAAGTCAACACAAAATTTGTCCTGTTCAAACAAAAAAGAAGCTACACAACAGAATAACAGTAAGTTATGTCAGTTCACAAATTCACTAGTGAATCATCACTCAATCACAACACTAGTGAATGCATAACTCAGTCATAATACTATTAACTGTTACTTCCTAAATATGTGGTATTTTCAAAGATGGGAGGCCCTAGCTGGTCTCCAGCATGTCATGTCGAAAGGAATTGATCCCAAACAATCAGGCTCAACTCTAACTAAATTAGATACTGCTGTTGATATTAGAAGATAAGATTACAATTAAGAATGGACAATGAAATGATCCAGTTCCACCCCTCACTAGCCATCTATTTCATGGGTTTTCAACCATTAATAGTCTACCCTCTCATCCCTAGCCGCCGCCACCACCTGGAAGCCTGTCAGGTGGTGTTTATCCTGTTAGATCCAAGGATTAATAAAGGCTGCCAGCTAGCAAGCAGATGCTTAGGCACTGCCTAGGCAACCAAATACCTTCCAGGCGACAGGGAGTGATGTCATGTGTGACTATATTCTTTTAAATTTTTTCTTTGTGTAATTCTATGCTATTAATAGACTTGGACCACCGGCAAGACATGCGGATTACCCCCATAATCAGTGTGGCAGGAAATCAGATTCACCAAGTGCCTAACCACTGCATAGGCAATTTTTATTTTATCAGCTAGGTGCCGAACCTTTGAAATGCTGGAATAAAAAAATTTGGTATTTAACGAATTTGATATTTAATTCATGACTATTCATTAGATCATGCTCAATGGGGTCAATTATTTCAATGAATCAGTATATAGAGATCTGGAAAGAACTCAGTACTAGAACATTCATCCAAGCTGTCAGATCAATAAAAAATGATCTAATATAACAGAAGGGAGATGAAATGCACAATATACCTTCTTCTGCTCCCACTTTGAAGGCACGAACCGCCTCTTTGGCTCAGGGGCACTAGAAAGCGGATGACCTTTATCCTCGTATTCAAACCAATCAACATAATCCTAACAAATAAAAGTCAGTCAGTATGTTGCATCCATGTATTATAAACATATGGACTGGAAAAAAAGGAAACCAGTGAACTGTAAAAGAACAATTCATTTGCATGAATCTGGACAGAATTCATTGCCACCATGGATAACAAATTCAAAATCATGTATATCTGTACAGGTTATTATCAGCGAAACTAAGGTTATTATCAGAGGAAAAAAAGTTATGCACTGGCCATATGTCAGCAAAGAATCAGCCAGCATTTTCGCATAGTACTTAAGCTAATAGCAGATTGAGTTCTCATTAAAGTTTTAATGAAATCACTTGCATGTCTTTTCAGTCACCCACAAAGATAATATTAGGCCACTTGATCATTTATTTAACATATACACTTAGCACCTTGATTAAATATATAATAGATAAGGATTGGAGTACACACTGGATATGGATCAACATTGGCATGTGGAGTCCTTCCCTTTAATAATCTACTAATTATCTTAGCCTCTTCCTTTGTAATCTGAACCTCCTCATCATTATACTCATCATAGATCTTTCTCCTACATTTGGTGGGGAATAAAAGAAATTATGAGGTTAATTAAATGAGCAAAAAAAAAAATCCAAATGGTACAAGGTGTAAAGATACAGAAATGGTACAGGGTAAAACAACCAGATACATCTGTTAGGCAGAGGGAGATACAAATTTTCCATATTTTAATAGTTATGGTTTCAAGAGGTCCAAGCATATTCTGAAAGAAACCTAGATTGTGTATAGTCTTGAGCACTGAATCAAAATGATTGTAATAAATTTGCTTATTGCATGTTCTTAGAAAAAACTATAAATGTACAGAAATGACATACAGCTAGATTGAATGAAAATGAATTTCAAGTTGCAAGATTTATAGATGTACAGAAACGTCAGGTAACTAAGCCTTGTTGATAGCATTTTTTTTTCCACGAATATGCAGAAGATCCACACATCATTGCATTAAGTGAGAAGAAAGCCGAACAAAGTCTCACCAAGAACATCGACCAACAACAGCGACCTTACACAAACAAAAACAAACAAGCAGGCAATGTATTACACAACCAAACATACTGTTGATAGAAATGGAAAGCCCAAAGTTTTATATCAGGATAAAAGTTTAAGGTATGGTTCTTGGAACCCCCACACAGGATGGACCTACAAACATGTAGTAACTCTTTGGCTTTCATCCTCGCTTCACCCCAAACGATCAACCTAGAGCTGCTACATTTTGATGTTAAGTTTATATTCTCTATTGCTCTACACGTCAATACGTCATAAAGCCTCAATGGATCTAATCCCACTACTAAAACATTTAGGCCACACAAACCACCGTAACTGGGCTGGGGTGCAAACAAGGATAACCACTGAAAATATCATATAGAGTCCACTATAAGGGTAAACAGAATCTTTGGTAGATGTCGCCTTCGAACAAACAAAGATGAGAGCGGCACAAGTTATTACCCCAACTATCACAATTAATTTGATGAAACCAGTTGTAGCTAGATAAAAAACAATCTTTAATGTGGGAACTCTCATGTATAAGCCTATAGATGTTTTAAGTCTGCAGTCTCCAAGACCACAATGTTGGCCATAAATTGTAAATCCTAACACACTACAAATACAAGGGAGCAATTAGCTCGGCGAGACTCAAGATGTGTAAATTAGAAAATAGCTTCCAACGTGAGCTTGATAAGTTCCAGGGCAACTTGTCTGTGATACGCTGATGTTATTTTTCACCTTACAAAATTCCTGTGGGGTTACCAACCACTGAGCAAATCATCCCAAACAATAAATCTGTGGCAATATAAACATGCACCATTGCCATGGGACCATTATCAAGCTTAATCATTCACCCATTCAATAGTTGTTCAAATTGATGAAAGCTGATTGAGTGACTGCTACAGAGCAAGCTCAAGCTTTACCAATTCTTAGCGTCATCCGCGTTCCTGAGGTAGGCTTCGATGCGGCCCTCCCTATCGCGCTTCTTGATCTTCCTCCCATCAATGTCGTACCCAATGTGCTCCTCGTCCTTGTACCACTCCAGAGGCACGTCCCCCACGGTGTTCCTTGGCGCCACCTGCAAACAACAGTAACACGTACTCAGGCAAGCAATACGGAGCAACGATTCGCGGCTTAAGCAACTCAAAAACAGTAACAACAAGCTCATTTTAACCTCAAATACTCAAGCGAGCAACACGGAGAAACAAACCAGTCTGCGAATCAGCAGCTTAACAACTCAAACACTGAGAAAGCGAATGGCTCACCTCATCCTCCGACGAGTCGCTCTCTTCTGCCACCGCCTCGTCGGACTCGGCGTCGGACCCGGAGCCCTCGCCGCTGTCCTCGAACGACACCGAGTCCTGCAACCCACGCCACAAAACCCTCAAAATTTGCTCAAAATTAGAACGCCGCAAGGGAAAAAAATCGGGGACAAAGGCATCAGAAACTCTCTCACCTCGCCGTCGTCCTCGGACCAGACGCCGTCGCTCCAGGAAGAGTCGTCGGCAGATAGGTCATCGCCCTCGTGCTCGTGCTCCCTCTCGTTGTGGCCCATTTTCGTCGCCGGAAGGCTTCACGTGCTGTGGCGTCGTGGGAGAGGAGGCGAGGCGGAGGTGGAGGCGGCGGCGGGTTTGGGAGGGGGATTCGCGGCGCGCTGCCGGCCGGATGGACGGCAATCTAGCGGCGGACCGGTTGTTTCATGGGCCGGGACACTCTAGTTGTGAGACACACACAACTTCTCTGAGCCCTTCGGTAATGGCCCCCCTCCTCATGGGCCTGAAACGCAGGCCAAAATTCATATCTATATTTGGGTCAGTAACCCGAGCAGTAATTTGCAGAGTTCGGAAAGAACGAATCCTACTGCAGTACGGCAGAAAAAAATTTAATGAAAATGATGAAAAAGGAAAAAATGGACCAGAATTCCAAGAAAAAAGAGCAGCAAATGAAGTAGGAGCATCTCTAGTTGTTTTCCAATCCTCATTAACCTCCAATATCTATTTCGTCATATAGCGGATGACCACAGGACCTTATTTCCAATATCCCCCTAACATGTGGGACCAACTCGTTAGCAGGTCAATTTTTTTTACTTTCTCTCCTTTTCCTTGTTTTCTTTCTTTCTCTCCTCTCCCTCTCTCCCGCCTCTCTGTAATCTTGACTAGGGATGTACAGCCTAGTAAAGGATGATACTAGATGGTGCGGGCACCCATCCCTTAAAGGATGATACTAGATAGTGCGGACACCCACGAGAGGGTGGCGAAACATGACCCGTTAGGACAATGGCGCGACAATGGTGTGGGGCAGCTTGCAGCGGCAACGTGGGTAACATTGAAGGGCGGGCTAGCAAATGGGAGGACCGGCTTAGAAAAGAGTAATAAGAGGGACGGAGGATTGTCCGATTTCTTTATGTGATAGTAAGTGGATAAATCATGTGTTCTAGTTTCAATTCAAACAAGGCCCCTAAAAGTTTATGAAGCTTTGCATCAAAAAAAATATTCTAAAGCCAAAACCAGCTCTTCCAAACGATCGTCCTTGGCCATGAGGTAATCAATGCGGGTACATTTAAAGCGGCTGCAAGGTACAGCTTGCAGGCTCCCTTCTCATGCTGTCTGCATTTTATTGTAGGCCCTGTTTAATTCACCTCCAAATTTCAACTTTGACACTATGCAAAAAGAAAATACCTCATCATATCAAACTTGCGGTACATGCATGGAGTACTGAATATAAACGAAATCAAAAATTAATTACATAGTTTTGTTGTACTTTGCGAGACGAATCTTTTGAGCCTAATTAGTCAATATTTGGACAATAATTCACAAATACAAACGAAACACTACCGTTGCGCTACAGTAATTTTGGTTGCCTAAAGTTAGGCAACTAAACAAGACCGTAGTTTTGGTGCTGGCGAGCTGCAGCTGCAGGCCTGCAGCGCAGCCCAAACAGTCCACGGGAAGGCGGAGTACCTGAACCTGCAAGACTACCCAAACCTGCTCCAGTGGTGGTTCGAAATCTGACAAAGCAGGCCTTGTTTAGTTCCTAATTTAGGAGTGGTAAAATTGGCATTTTGCCATAAATGCGCAACTGTAGCGTTTTGTTTGTATTTATGAATTATTGTCCAAATATTGACTAATTAGGCTCAAAAGATTCGTCTCGCAAAGTACAACAAAACTGTGCAATTAGTTTTTGATTTCGTCTACATTTAGTACTCCATACATGTACCGCAAGTTTGATGTGATGGGGATCTTCTTTTTGCATAGTGTCAAAGTTGGAAGTTTGGAGGGAACTAAACATAGCCTAAAATTGAGCACAGAATCTCCACTCCAAAACTAGAGTGAACATGCCCTCGTGCTCGTGCTCCCTCTCGTTGTGGCCCATTTTCGTCGCCAGAATATCAGGGAAATGTTTGACCAGATACAGTGCGAGCGCACAGCTTCTGAATGGTCTCATAACTTGCAACAGGCAGAAAAACGCTCTGGTCCAGAAGGATGGGAAGCCGCCTTTGGCACATCCGTGTCGACAATATTTGTTGGGCTCTCCATTGTTTGATTTGTCGTAGAATCTTTGTTTGCCAAATTCATACAGTAGTCCATGTAGTCTGGATTCTGAGTTTTTGTTGCGGGTTAATAGGTAATTCTTTTTGTCAAGTTAAGCTATGGTGATGCTTCGACATATTTCAAGAACAAACTTTTTCAAAATTTGCAGCATTATTTCAAAATTTGCAGCATTATTTGGGGGCTTTATTACTCAACTAAGTCTTACTTTAAAGTTTAAATATGTACTCCTCTCCTTTTTAAAAAAGAAATTCGTAGAAGTTCCGATTGTGCTTGCTAACTCTGTTTGCACTTTAAGCAGAAGCGAGTGTAGCAGTTGCATAACCGAACAGAAGCGTGCCTTTGTCTTTTGTGTTGTACTATTTCTTTTTCACAGTCGTGCATATCCCAGCTGACTTTAAGGTGCTCTTCTCTTACCATTTTGTACACTTTCATATTTGTTTCTATGATGCGAAAGAAGTATTGTAAAGAGCTGACAAATGAATTTCAAATACAGGTGAAGCAATCACTGTGTCAAATATTCCGAGCTATTTTGGAATAAATTGTATAGTCGCTACTGGCTATCCGCCGATCCCTACATACGTAGGCCATAAATCAACTTATAGCTTAATTTAACGTGAATATATGTGTCCACAGTGTACCCGTACAACGTGTATTTCTTTTTGAAAAAGAAGTGGCAGGAGTTCTGCCCTTCATATGTACTAATAAAGGAGAAGAGCCATGTCCAACAAAATACAAGAGAGAGCCTAAGCTCGGTAAGAGGCCCAAAAAAAAAAAACTAGTCACCCGCCCAAAAAATACTAGAACATTTGGCGTCCGCCAAGCACCAAGAGTAAAAGATAACAAAAGCGTGATTTGGACATACATGATTTGGACCCTTGTGGTTGGAGTCATATGTACCGTGGAGGTGCATCCCCTTGTCAAGTTGCGCTCTTCTTTTGTGATAAATTACGAGTAAGGGTGTGGGGTAGCATTTAATCATTATATAGACCATAAAAATAAATCTATACCTAATATATTAATATTAAATGCGGTAGTTTTTTCCAACCGTCGTAATCGTTTTGCAAAAAAGTTCCTGATTTTTTTCTTAATCAACACGCAGTCCTAATCACGGAAGAAATCCTACATCCGTTCTGCATAGTTTCCCACACGCAAAAAAAATGGTTGCTGCGAATTCCCCATGAGGCGAGCGCTCCCTGCTCCTGGGCCTGGCTGTTGTGTGTGCTGCCTCCTGCATAGCAAGCTTGAGCTGGCCTGCGTGAGTCAAGCCAATCAGTGGACAATAGCGAATCGTAGCGATCACAGATAACATCATTACAGTCCATGAGTGCATGCATTTTATGAAGAAGAAGCGAGCTCAAGATAGTAGGTGTTGTGCCCTAAAGCTGGATATGAGGAAATCTTATGACCGAGTAGAGTGGGATTATCTACGGTCAGTCATGATACGGCGTGGTTTTCACCGAATCTGGGTGGAGTCGATTATGAGAATGGTGACCACGGTTTCATTCTCGGTGCTTTTCAATGGTGAATGGATGGACTCAAGGGGTATTCATCAAGGGGATCCAATCTTGCCCTACCTCTTTTTGTTGGAAGCAAATAGCCTTTCGTACCTGTTAAAATCACGAGTTCAGTCAACGCAACTTAATGGCATCAAGGTGGCTCCATCGGCTCCGGTGGTGAGTCACTTACTCTTTGCGGATGATAGCCTTGTAACGACCCCGGTTAATCCTTCAAGTTACCCTTAATCCGAGTCCCCAAATCCCTCTATCTCAGCCCTCCCCTGAGCTTAAGCGCTCCGCCTCCGGTCAGGGTCCCGACCCCTGAGACCCCGACCCACCCCGTCGGTTCCTTCTGAGTTCCCCAAGGCAGTGTCCCTTCGATCTTAAGCAGAGGAGAAACCGAGAATGACCGGTGGATGGACGGGTGGACCCGCAAATCTTTTTCCCCAAATCTCCCAAGGCAGATGCACTCGAGCGGCCTGCATCGCTTCAGAGCTCTCCCGCCGCGTGGCTCAACTTCTTCGATGCCCGCCGCTTCGCCCAGTCGCCGGTCGTGACCGAATCGATTCTCGCGCCCTTCTTCCCAATCGTCGCGGAAGCCCCTCTGCACCCTTTTCTGCAGCGCCTCGTCTCGCTCGCGCCCTTGCCAGCCGCGCCTTGGTGCTCCGACACCGCTATGGCAGAGCTTTGCCGCCTGCTGCGTCCAAACTGCCTCACTGCTCGCGCCCATCATCACCTCGCCGGATCCCCTACTGCAAAGCCTGATGCCTTCCGGCTTTTTCGCCGCCTCTCCACAGTCGAGCCGCCCCGAACTCGCTATGCGACGATTCCTCCATCGCCAACCCCGACTCCGGCCGCGACAGTTCTTTTCCGCCTTGCCAGAACTGTACCCGGCAAACCGCTGCTTCGTGCTCGCCCGTGCATCCGCAGCCCGCCTGTCTTGTCACCTGTGCAACCGCGCTTATAGCGTCGTTCCCCCTGTCACACCCATCAGATCCGCCGCACGACGACGCCCACCTCCGCCAAATCTCAACCACCGGCAAAACCGCGCCTACGCCGCCTTATCTCCAGTGCCCAATAGCTGAGGACGCTATCTTTGAAGTCCTGTTCCGCCGCCCATCACCGCTCAATCGCCGCCATGGCAGCGCACTCCATCCTTTTCTTCCGGTCTTCGCGCTACTCCAACTTCCTCTCTCTCTCCGCGCAGCTATAAAAGGGAATGCCAGAGTCCTACTGGAGTTCCCTTCACCATCGTTGCCTCGCCGCCTTGTTCCCCTGTTTTGTGCTTGAGCGCCGCCACCTAAGTTCTTGAGAAACTCTCATTCCCGTTCAACACCCGTACCTCCCCAAATCCACCCAGCCGCCTGCTCCTCCACGCTGTGCTAGAGCTTCCTTGTTGCTCACAAGAAGCTCCGCCGCCACCGGAGCACCGCCGGACATCGCCTCCACCCAAGCCTTAGTGCTTAAGTGCTTAAGCTCTTCCGCGCAAGTCTACTCCTTCCCGACTCCAAAGCTTCACCTATAAATCGAAGGTAAGCTGCCGACCCCTCACCGGTTCGCCCGACTTTATCTGTTCGCCCGACTCCTTTTCCGTCTCGCCCGACCCTGTATGTTGGCCGACCTTTAATTGCTTCGCCCGAGGACTCGGCTGTATCTTTTCCTTGACCCGAGGGTATCTGTGTAAGATTTCGGGGACTTCTCTGTAATAGATCTGAAGACCCCAACCACAGTTATCCCTTAAGGTTTAAGAGTCAGATCATAAGTTTCTTCCAATCCGACCCTTGGTCTTGTTCTCTATCCACTGAAGCTTGAACCCCATACTCTTTCCGTAGCTTTGCTACAAGTTTGTGGGCTAAGACTTGCAAGTGTTGCTGTTGAAATAACCGTCTAATCACTAATCCCTGCATTGCATGCGTGTAGAGTTTCATCTTGCTGACGGCGTCTACGAGCTACACCCGGTGCCAGAAGACGGAGCCGTAGCTGAGCTACCAGTTCCAGAAGCCGAAGTCGCCCCAGCTGAAGACCAGCTTCCCTCCCCTCCACTTGAAGGCAAGCCCCGGAGCATGCATCCCAAAGTTTCCCCAAACTTGCGCATGCCTTCTTTCTCATGTTTGTGCATTTACGTATAGGAGTTGTTTGCAACCTTAGATGCATGACATAGTTCCTTGATCTAAACACTAGTTGTTGGACCGAGTAGTTGCTATACTTAAATAGGAAAGTGGTACAAGTCGAGTGATTTCCTGTCACTCGCGAGTTACAGGAATTGGTTGTTTCCCTTCTGTTACAATTATAAGGACGATGGACGGGGCAGGGTTTTGGTTAACTCTTTGGTGGTCGGTTGATCATCTCGTCTGTCTATGGAACTTGTTAAGGCCCGACAGTGGTGGTGTTCGTGATCAAGTTTTTGAAAGTACTAATCTCATACCTATTATGGGATGGGGAAGCCTAGTACCTGATTGAACTAGGGCGTGGCTTATACCCCTGCTGTCCCTGGAACGAGGTTCCCATGGTGCATCATGTGGGTGCAAGTACGGTCACAGTACGGTAGAGGCCGGGACTGTGGAGCATTGCATGCCAAGGGAAGTTTGGACCTGACACGTGCCTGGGAATTGATGGGGACGGCCGACACAGGAAGCGACCCTTGTGGTGCGCGGATGTCGTGAGGTTAGGTTCACCATGCATGGTTAAGAAACCCGAATCGATTCGTCTGCCTCTCACAGTTTGAGACTGCTTGATCGCTATGCTACACTGAGTAATGAAAGAGTCTGATGATGACATGGTTTTGATGATGAGTTTATATACTTAAAACTGGATCCATGTTTGCTTAAAGTAAGATGCCAATGTAGACTGGTTAATGAACTTAGAATTGGAGCTAAAAACTTGAGAGTAAGAACCTAAATTAGTCGCTTTTGGCAAACAAACCCTCAGCCAAAGAGCCCTGCATGTCTAGACATGGTGGAGTAGTTTTACCACCGGTCGGTTAAGTCTTGTTGAGCTTAGCAGCTCAGCCTTGTTCGTGGCTTTCTTTTTCAGGTGAAGTCGCAACTCCTGAGTTCGCTTCTGTTGGCACTTGGCCACCCAGCTCCCTCCGGGTTGGACGGTTGAGTGGGATCCCTCCTCGGACGGTGAGGAAAGGGATCACTGATGTCCTGATCGGCCTC
This sequence comes from Setaria italica, assembly GCF_000263155.2. NCBI lineage: Eukaryota > Viridiplantae > Streptophyta > Magnoliopsida > Poales > Poaceae > Setaria > Setaria italica. Next base: position 11,883,282 of record NC_028451.1, read on the forward strand.
ATCAGGGACATGCGACCCCGGCGTTAGCTTCCGTTATTTTACCCTTTCCGCTGCTTGAACCCTGTAAAAACTCTGATTTTCGTTTGGATGTTGAACTAAATGATCAAATTTGGTTAACTCAGTGGATCTGTTGTATTCTCTGGAACCACTCACCTTCGTGTGAGTTTGCTAAACTCGGTCCTGTTGTGTGGTTTAATCGGATGAAATCTGACGGCACTTCGAGTTAACTTGACTAAGGCATGAGTGTCGCGTGTCAGGCGACTTAACTATGCTTTAATCAAGGTAATCCGAGGTGGATCCGCCACAAGCCTGCCGTTCTTCAAATTGAATAGGGAGAGTGTGGAGGAAGTTAAGAACGTGTTACAAGTGTATTGCAAGGCGTCAGGGCAGCAAGTGAATATGGACAAGTCATCTATACACTTTGCTAAGGGGCGGTCAGGAAGCTTAAGAGCAGAAATAAAGAATATTCTAGAGGTTAATAATGAAGCTCTAAGTGAGAAATATCTAGGGATGCGTACCAATGTAGGCAGTTCAACAAATGGTGCAATTAAGTACCTGAAGGATCAAGTGTGGAAATGAGTGCAGGGCTGATGGAGCAGACGTTATCATCGAGAGGGAAAGAAGTGTTGATCAAAGCAGTAGCCCAAGCTATACCGACCTGCTTCATGTCTTGCTTCAAGCTCCCGAGGGGACTGTGCAAATTTATTGATGGGCTGCTTCGAAGCTTTTGGTGGGGGAGTAAGGAAGGAAAACGTAGGATATGCTGGGTAGCATGGGATGACATAACTAAACCTAAATGTGCAGGTGGCCTGGGGTTTAGGGACATTGAAATGATTAATCTAGCGTTGCTAGCGAGGCAAGCTTGGAGAATTATGCAAGAGCAAGGTTCACCTAGTGCATGAATCCTTAAAGCAATCTACTTTCCTGATGGAGATTTCTTGGATGCTGATGTACGTGAGTCACCATCAAGGGTGTGGCGAGAAATTGTTGATGGCAAAGAGGTACTCAAGCAAGGGATCATTCGTAGGATTGGCAATGGTGAGGAAACACATATCTGGAGCATGAATTGGCTACCAAGGGACTGCATGTTACGTCCTGTGTGTTGCATCGGAAATAATCCTCCACAGCTAGTCAGTGATCTCGTTGATCAAATATCGGGGACTTGGAATTGCCACAAGCTAAATCTTTTCTTCACTCCGATGGATATAGAAGTTATCACAAATATCCATCTTAGCTCAGATGGAAGGGATGATTTCTGGGCATGGCATTACGAGTGGACTGGCATTTTCTCTGTCAGATCTGCCTATAGAATGTTGGTACACAACAAAGGAGTTATAACAACTCTAGGAGGTCGGATACACACGTAGTGGAGAAGGAATGGACTGACCTATGGAAGGTCAAGGTGCCATCAAAGATTCACATGTCCTTGTGGAGGTTTGCTCGCCATTCTATCCCAACAGGTGACGTGCGCCACCATAGGAACATGGCTCTGAATAGCTGTTGTAGTTTTTGTGGAGCTTTGGACTCATGGAGACATTCATTGCTAGAGTGCAACATGTCCTGGTGTGTCTGGGCACTGGAACACGATGACATTACAGAAGTTTTGGGTCAGATTCAGAATCAAGATGCCCGAGGTTGGCTGAAGGAGGTGATGGAGGTATTGCCACATGATAAACTTATATGGGTGTCTCTGGTGCGGTAATGCTCTTTGGTGCCGAAAGTGACAAGTAAGACGACTTGTCCTAGTGGGATAGCTGTGTTGCCTAGGACTATTCCGTAGAAGGGAGAATTCATTGGGGTAAGCATTTCAGTGATGTCGAGGCCCATCTTGCTTAGAGTCTTGGCGAAAATGACGTTGAGTCCACTGCCGCCGTCGATGACTACTTTGGTTAGTCTGGAGCCTGCAACAATTGGGTCTAGTACCAGAGGGAAACACCCTAGTTTTGAGAAGTTGGTCTATTGATCCTTTCTGCTGAAGGTAATGGGTACCTCAGAGCATTTGAGAGGTGTAGGGGTGGTTGGTTCGATAGCTATGATTTCTCTTAGTACTAATTTGTTGGATCACTTGGAGGTAGTGCCTGGAATTCCCCTGAAAATGATGTTGACAATTTTAGACGATGTCTGGAACTTGTCTTCGCCATCTTCAATTTCATCTATCTTGCCCTTGCCTTTGTCCTTATTATTGTTATTGTTGTTGGTGGGAGGTTCTGGCAACTCTTGCATTAGTCTGCGAAGGTTGTAACAGTCTATTGCAGCGTGTTTGCTGTATGGGTGCCATGGACGTATTTCATTGAATGAAGGGCCATCATTTTGTTTGTTTGATCCTTTCTTGCTTGAGTTTGACATTGCTGCAACGGTATAGTCTGGTTTACGCTCTCAATTCTGATTGCCCGAGTAGTTGTTTCGGTGATCGCCGTTGCGGTTTCTGTCTTGTTCTTGGTTGTTACCTTGGTTATTGTTGTCACATCCACAATTGCGATGTGAGTCGAACCTTTCGCATTCCTTATCTTCTTCATAAACCTATGACTGAGCCATAATTTTGAGTTCTTTGACATCCGCTAGGCGGCGTCTACCAAAGTCTTGGAACATGTGTCGGTCCTAGAGGCTATTTTAAAAATATTCTATCACGTCTGGTTCTGAGATGTCGACAATTGTAGCCTTTTTGTTGAAAAAACGGCATAGGTAGTTGCGTAGGTATTCATCCTTTTGCTACTTAATCAGAGCCAAGTCAATTATGTTGCCAGGGCGTTGCATAGCTCCTGTGTAGTTGCTTGTAAAATCTTTATTTAGATCAGACCATGAGTCGATGGAGTTAGGCTTCAAGGATTCGAGCCAAGTTCGTGGCATGGGTTCCATGCAAATGGAAAAGTGGATGAGCTTTCTTTGTGTCATCGCTTTCGCCTGCAGCTTGGACTGCTAGTGAGTAGTAGCGGAGCCACTGAACTGGGTCTTGTTTGCCATCATGCTTAGTAATGTCCTGGTTTGAATTTCTCTGGAAGAGTAGTCTTCATGATTTGTCTTGTGAAAGCGGGAAAGCGGTCATTGTCATCATCCTCAGCTTCATGTTCACGACAGCGATTGTTGATTATATCTCAAGCATCATGGTTGTGATTAAATGTTTCTCGAAGATCACTGATGTGCGAGGGTTCTGGGTTAGCTCTGCGGTGACGTGGGCCTTCCGCGAAGGCTGTACGACTACCCTTAGCTGTATCTCTGTTTCATCTTGGAGCTTCGAGTACGCCCCTATGTTGTCTTGGTTCTTCATGTGATTGGTTTGAGAGTCTTGCATGGTCTCTTCTATCATCATGCTGACTTGGTTTGCGAGGCTCGGATGGGATTGGTGTTTCCTTATCGAGGAGTTTGTATGCATGTTCTGCCAAGTATGACAGGAGATCGCTGTATTTGTTTGGAGATATTGACCGGGCGATAAGGTCGATAGAGGCAATAGTGGCAAGTGGCGTGTTGTGTTCTCGTGTTTGTATTGCTTCAAATGCTCTGTCAAGGTTCACAATGGGAACTCTTGCAGTTAGAAGTCGACGACGTTCCGCTCTTTGAGTGTTTCTTGCTCTTTTTTGAGTTCTCTGGCTGCTAGTTTCATCCTCCGGGGCGTCAGTTGATAATTCATCTTAGAAGACATCTTCGATTTGGTGTTCCCATTGAGGGGTTGTTTGGTGTTGATTGATGGTTCTTGTTCCATCGGCTGGTGAAACAACAACAAAGAGTTCTCCATCCGAAGATAGCTTTTAGAGATGGATGTTATGACTTCAGTGGAGCCATCTTCTTCATGGATCGGTGAGAGTGGAGTGCCCTCTTGATATGAGAGGGAATCCAAGTGTGCGACGAGGCGTGACTTGTTGTCTTGAGAAAGAAAGGATGGCTTCATGCCCGGCCAGTAGACGAATATGCCTTGCAGTGTTGATGTGATTACCAGGCCCTGCTGCGGACCTGATAAGGGGAGTTTTTCAAGAGAGTCCAAGTCATGGTTCTCTGTTGACTCCAATCCGTATTGGACTTTGGATAAAGCTTTTTGATGAGTCATGACCACATTTCGGAGTCCGAGCGGGAATCGACTAGAAGTTGTATCATTTTCATACGATGGCTGAATTGCCTGTCCGCGTGGACTAGTCCGAGTTGTGGTTGAATCCGAGTTGTGGTCGAACCTGGTGTTATTCAGATCAAAAAATTCAAGTTTCTCGACAAAATCTTTTGCCTCATGTCGGCGAGAGTTTCCGCCGAGATGCTTCTTCTCTAGTTCTTCAATGATGCGGCGTTGGAAACCTCTAATGCCGTCAGCGATGCAGAGCCAAGAGCCAAAAATGAACGTTGTGCCCGCTTCAAACACGAACGCTGGCTTAATGATAACTGGAGCCATCGATCTCGCGTGGAGAATTCCTGCAACTTCCCCTACCTAGCACGCCAACTCTCGGTGTTTTAACCCGGCAACCTATCAAGGGAGAACCCGAGATAGTGTTTTGGTTGGTGGGTGTCGCCGAAATCAAGGAGTCGATGGTGACGCAGGGACACGATTTAGACAGGTTCGAGCCACTAGATCGCGTAATACCCTACCTCCTGTGTGTTGTATGTTTGTATTCATTTAAACCCTTATTTTGAGGGGGTCCCTGCCTATCCTTATATATTGGAGGAGCGGGGTTATAGGGTAGTCTTTGGTACAAGAGTACTAGTCGGACAAGGCTACAGAGTCCTACTATAACTTGGCAGAGTAGTTTCCTTGTATTCTGACTAGTCCTTCAGGAGTTCCATGTAGTCTATGTTGCCCTGTAGCATAGTCGTCATGTCCTGATATGTCCTGAGTGCGTCCCTTTGAGTAGGTCCGTACAGATCTTCTGGTGGGCCTGGGGATGTATGGTCGACAACGGGTGGTATTGAGATTGTGGGCAGTGTGGCATGCAGGGCGCAAGGCAATTCATGAGAATATATTCCAAAGTCCACTCTTGACATATTGTTTTATGGAATAGTTTATAACAGAATTGGAGATGTTGAAATCAAGCCCAAAGTCGCAACAACAACTGGAACAGATTCAGATTCCGAAGTGGATACCCCCTCCGCATGGTTTTGCTAAAATCAACGTTGATGCGGCCATGTCCAAAAACTCGAACACGGCAGCAGTGGCGCGAAGTGTTGTTGGTGCTTTTGTTGGAGCATCAGGTATGGTAGTGAAGGGGGTCATAGGTGCCAAGATAGCAGAAGCGCTAGCATGCAGGGAGGACCTAGCACTAGTAAGCGACCTACTCATTCAGAAATTCACGCTGGCGAGTGATTGTGCTAGTATTGTCAAGAATCTCCAAGGGGCTGGCATGGGTAGCTATGGACAGATCATCCGGGAGATCAATGTAGGGAGAGGAAGATTTGAAGCTGTTGAGGTTGTGTACAAAAGTAGAAGATCCAACATCGATGCACATGCGCTGGCTAGGAGCTCGATTTATAGTCAGGTCGGTAGACACACTTCTAGAAAAATTACCTCTAGTACCAGTCTGTAACCCAACCGGTACTAGCAATTCAGTACTAGAGGGGTCCTTTAGTGTTGGGATACGAGGTAGGCTACGCTAGCGCAAATCAAAAATTTCTACCGCGTAAACAAGGAAAACTGTCGTATATGGATCACGGGATTACCACTCGATGCACTGGTGCAGAAGATGTAGAATCGCGTCGGGGCAGCGAAGTTGATCAGCGTAGTCGAACACGTAGTCGATCACATCGACGTTGAGCAGCTCATCCACATGCAGCAAGGTCGTCCTCGTGCCGCGGCTCGTCGTCGGCTCATCGGTAGCTCGTCGTGGCTCGTCGGCGGCTCGTCCAAGTGCTGTAGGCGCAACACCTCCAAGGTATTCACACGTGCAGAGAGGAAAAGTCGCAAGTTGAACTGCTAGACCGCGAGTTGCAACAGGCGAGGGCGTGGGAGGCGCGGCAGATGTGTTTCGCCAAAAGGTGTAAACCCTAGGGTGCCCCCACCCCTCTATTTATAGAGGTTCCTGACGGGCCTCTGGGTCCGAGGCCCATTAGTACTTCTAAACCTAATCCAACTCGGATCACATCCGAATTGGGCTTCCAGCCCCTTAAGTGTGTGACCCTATGGGTTCGGATACGTATAGACATGGCCCTTGTACTCCTACTCAGCCCAATAGTCGGTAGCGGCCTCTAGCAAGACGTGCCAACTCCTATATGCACACGAAGATCATATCAGACGAACCATCACAACATTATGTACATGCTATTCCCTTTGCCTCACAATATTTGGTCTAGCTTCAAGCCGACCGCTCTGTGATTTGGAATCCCTTTGTAGGTTAACTCTTAACCGTACGTAGCATGGCCATGCATTTTCGGATCCGATCACTTGAGGGGCCCAGAGATATCACTCTCAGTCAGAGAGGGGCAAATCCCATCTTGATTGACCATGTCTCACAGCATGCTTCTTGACAAACCCGAAAGGTACCTTTTTAACTACCCTGTTACGGTGTAGCGTTTGATAGCTGCTAAGTAAGTCGATCCACATCTTGAGTACATGCGACAATCTCAGGTCTAAGGACAAAGCGTACATGTTGTGTAGAGAGAGAACTACTTCTCGTGTTGAGTCAGTCCTAGCACATGTCTCTACATATGCCTACATTATTAGTTTGACATCTCCATGTACATGACTTGTGAAACATAGTCATCAACTAATACATGTACTAGTCTAATATTCATATGTGTCCTCACATGAACTCTAACTAGGGACAACTTTAGAAAAACCATACAAGTAAAGAGTTTCACATACAATTCACATAATTGCAAATCAATTCAAGTAGCCTTTGATGGATATTCAAGGAACATAATATAAATCATGGATACAAATGGAATATCATCATCTCTATGATTGCCTCTAGGGCATACCTTCAACATTTAGTACTGGTTGAGATAACCGGTACTAAAGAGTATTAAAAAATTAAAAAAATGAAATCCCCCGCCGCCGGCCCCGCCTCCCACCATCAGCCGCCGGCCCCACCGCCCCTCCACCCGAGCCCCCCACTGCCACCCCCTCCGCCAGCCCCACACCCTCGACACCCTACCACGTGCCGCCTCCGCCGGCCCGCCCGTTCACTCCGCCTTCGCCCCTCTCCTCCCCTCTACCTCCACCGCTGCCTCCGTTGCCTGCCTCCACCGCTCCACCTCCACCCCGCCGCCACCTCACCTCCACCCCATCGTCACCACCACCACCACCACCACCTCACCTTGTCCCGCCTCCGTCTCTCCGCCCGCCCGCGCTCCGCCGCTCCTTGCCCAGCCGCACCTCGCCCCAGTACGCCTCGCCGCCTGCCATCCTCGCCCCACTACTGCCACTCCTTGATGGCCGCCGCCGCTCCTCGCCTCAGGCACGAGGTGAGGGGCGAGCGGAGGAGGAGGAAAGGAGAGGCTGGGGAGGAAGGGAGGGGGTCGGTGGAGGGAGAAGGAACTCCTGGTGCTAAGGATCGAGTGAGAAGGAGGGGAAGGAGGAGGTGATAGGGAAGGAGAGGAGGCACTAAGGATAAGGGCGAGTGCGACGGGGCCGGTGGAAATAAAAAAAATGTGGCGCGTGGACGGAGGGAAGCTTTAGTACCACGTGGGGAGTCCACCCGGTACTAAAGGGGCTCCTCGGGGACTATTTCTTAGGCCTGGTACTAATGATAATAATAGTACCGAGCTAAAAAGTGACCGGTACAAAGCCACAGGACGAGTGACGTGTGGTTTCTAATACCACTGGATGGTGTTTGTAATTTGTACTCCCATAACTTTGAATAAAGAAAAGGTGGAGAGATCTAAAAAAAGCAGTGAATCGTAGCGCCTACACAGGCCAAATTGGAAGATGGTGCTGAGCGCCAGCATATCATGTGATGACATCATGGTTCCACGAACCCTTTGTGCGGTTTCTCTTCTAATCTCCAAAATATATGACATATCAAAAAAGTCATCTCCAATATTGTCTAAATTGATCCTACTTTATTTTTCAACACAATCAAATATGCATCATTTGTATGATTTCCCCTATATTTTCAGCATTCTTTAGAGAAAATGAGCTACTTTAGGGATCAAAGAAGAATAACGGGAAGAAATCAACAAGTGCTCCCAGATCAAAAAAACACAAAAATATCCAATACATGATGCAAAAAAGAATTCGATGAGAGGTCGGCTTTTATCTTGGAGGGGACAACATCTCCGCCTATACACTTTCTCATCCTCAAGGTTGCTACTACCACAAGCTAGCCATGATGCTTGCAGTTCTCCACTAACACCCATCACCGTTTAAGGATGTGCATGGGGCTCGTCCACGTTGGAGGCACCAAGCTCTACAAGCCTACCACAACCTCATTGCAGGACCAGCATGAGGCTAGAATTGTGCTGGTTGCTGCCAGTCTTAAGAATTTTGGTCGAAATTTCGCGTATTTCGTGAAATTTTCATCTTTTTAGTGGTGATCAAAATCACTATTTGCCTGAAATTTCATTCTCTTCATCGAAAGGTTCACCTTTTAGACCAAATTTTGGCCAAAATTTCACGAAATTCAGTGTTTTCACCAGGGACCGAAAAAATCAAAAAACGAAATCCTAATCCCTGGCTGTTGCATGGCGCCCAGCACGCTTTGCGCACTAACCTTCCATAATAGATACGTTATTGGATGTGATTGAATCATGTTGAGCATTATAGTGTGATAATATATGCGTATAGCTTGCATTCACCCGTAGCAACGCACATGCATATTTGCTAGTCATTACTGGTGCACTTTTTTAGACAATACTTCCTCTGTTCCATAATATAGCTACATTAAGGATTTAAAATTTACCCCAAATATATCTATGTTTAGAGTTCCTAGTTCCTATCCCACTTACTTCACGTGAACGAATCAAAGTACCCCTTATTACCCTAATCTACCCTAGAGTCGAATAACCGGTAACAAAGTGTTGCAAAGTATTATGGCCAATGGGTTTCATTTTAGCACAAATGAATTTTTTGGCATATGCACCTGTGCCATGCAAATGGATGAAACACTACGCCAGAAACAATTTGTGCTGGCACCTTAATTTTTGAGTGCTGGCGGGCATGAATGCCACCCGCTAGCACAAAAGCTGCAGTGGCTAACCCATACGCCACCCGCCAGCACAATATGTCACCCGTTAGCACAAATGCATTTCAATTTATATTCATGGAGAGGGCCAAAAGTTTCTAACTAGCAAAAAACTTATTGGTACATATCCCAATATATTTTTAACATGTATTAGACTATATATATGTGATTGTGTAGGAGTTTCAAAAATTTTAGAAGTGATTTGCAATTTTCTAAGATTTAAACAATTATAACCATGTTTATTGAAATTAATTGATATTTGAACTAATTTTTTAACAAATAAGATTCAAAAATTGTAGAAAAATGACAATAAGGAAATATGTTCCATTTTAGCTCAAATCATGAAAGTACATGTGAAATTTCACAAGTTTGTTCATGTATTTATCACTTCTATTACAACTTTTGGTGGAAAAAATTCGAATAATATTAAAATATGGTCTAAATTGTGTGTCTACAACCTTGATATAAAAGTTTCAATATGTTTTACAAAAATTAGACTCTACATTATTCACACATGTATACTTCACTAACAATGTTTCATATAACTCAAGTTACACTTTAACCTTCTCAGCTAACTTAGAAAAAGCAAATATCATATATATCCTAATATAATTTTTATATGTATAATACTATATATATAATCTGTTGTAGAAGATTCAACAACTTTTAAACTAAATTAATTATCTAAAAAATTAAAAGGAAAAAAGGAAAAATATAGATAGATTTGTGTTGGCGGGTGATGATGTCACCCGCGAGCACATATAAACCGCCCGCCAGCACAAAGATCAAAAAATTTCGTGAACAAAGAACGGGCGGTGAAAAAAGTGGCACGCGGAAGCAATCGTACGTTCCTCTCCTTTATCTTCTGCTCTCTCTCTCTGCCTCTCCTATCTCTTTTACTGCAGCCTCCCATCACTTATGCTCTCCCCATCTGCGGATGGGGCCTGCGGGCAGGCACTAGCGTGGGCGGGCGCGGGAGCGGCGGGCAAGCGCGGGACCTTGCACGGGAGCGGCGGTCGGTGCAGGCGCGTGGGCTGGTGTGGGCGCGCGAGCTGGAGCGACGGCGAGCGGCGGACGGTGAGCGAGCCACGGCGATGGCGAGAGGCGGCCAGTGTGAGCGGCTGACTCGGCCTGCTCGCTGCTCCACTCTAGCAGTCGCGGGGGACCGGCGGAGGAGCGGTTGCCGGTGCCGGTGGAGCACAGCTTGCCATGCGCAACTGCTTTTTTTTATTTTCCAAAAATTTTCTTTGCTGGCGGGCGGCATAAACACCCGCCAGCACAAAAACCATTTGTGCTAGCGAGCGACTTAAAGGCCCGCCAGCACAGAACCGTCTGCGCTGGCGGGTAGGCGCCTGCCAGTGCAAATAGCTATTTCTGCTGGCTCAAGGTTGCTGGCGGGTGCGGTACCCACCAGCACAAATCTCTTCTAGCCGCCAGCACAAATCTTTTCTGGCCTAGTGTAAAATCTTTCCTTTTACTTTGACCCATGCAAGTGTTGACGTGTGAAGCAAAACACCGATTGCTTATGTGTTTTTTTTTATAAAGATTCTTCTGTGTTTGGGTGGTGCATGCAAACAAAAATAAGCAAGCACACTACCTAACCATAGGATGTTTGCCATTAAGCAGGATGTGCGGTGCTTTAGCTAAATCTGATTATTGACCTTAACGTCATCCCAAATCTATCTAACAATTTCTAAATGTAGCTATATTATGGGAAAGAGCGAGTAATATTTTTAAGCATATTGAAGGACAGTAATGTTCCTGTCCATGCATCCGACGCAAATAATAAAAACCTGATGCACATGCCTACCCACGCTGGTCAGCCCCTCCTCCTTCCCCTTTTTTAATGTGAGCGGCCCCACTAAAAACCTTATCCCTTCCCTTCATCTCAATTCCCCAACTATTCTCTCTTTCTCTTTTTTTTTGATGAGCTGCTTGGAGATGCAGCACCATGCAGAGGTCGAGCAGACAACCATCCATTTTCTCCCTTTTCCTCTCCGCGAGCCACACCACGTGCTGGTCGGAAGACCGCCACGCTCGTGCCCGCGATCGCTTCCACAATCCCCACAGTCTCCCTCTCTATCTCTTTAATTCTTTGCACCATTTACTTCTATCTTTTCATTTTACTCCAACCCTTTCCCTTTTTATCTCATCTCCTTTTCCTCCTTTTCCTTTTCTTCCCATTCTCTTCTCTCTCCCTCTTCCTTCTTCTTCTCCCTCCTTTCTCCCTTTCTCTCCTGGCCACGCACGCCTGTCTCCCCGGCCCAGCCCGCTTGCTTCCTAGCCACGCGCCTGCGCCCCCCCACGCACACCCAAGCCGCGCCCCTGCTATGCGCGTTCGGCCCCACACTCCCACTCGCCCCCACCGCGCTTGCCCACGCGCACGTCCGCGCGGCGGCCTTGCCCCTACACGCCTATGCCACGCCCACGCCATCACCCCTGTACACCCGCGCACACGCCCTGCCACCGTGCCGGGCACTCTACTCATGGTCACTCCCTGTGT